>NW_026556603.1:0-33863 GCF_029017545.1 Prosopis cineraria
TTTTATGTAAAAACGGAGAAAGAAATCAAGAAAAAATAAAGTAATAAACACTTTTTGAAAACAAATACAGGAAGTGAAAATATTAAAAAAATATGCTTATAATTAAAAGAGCTTTAAAATGGAAAAAAAATTAAACAAAAAGAAAAAATGCAATGAATTATATATTCTATGCATGCATATTGGTTTCATCCAAATATGTTATTTTTAAAGAAAATAAAGAAGACTTCTATTTAAAAACAGAAAAAGATATCAAAGATAAATATAAATAATTAAGCAATTTTGAAGACAAAAATAGAAAGATGTGCTCATGGAAAAGATACAAATAAAAATGTTAAGCAATAGGCACTTTTTGAAGACGAATAATAGGAGGTGCAAAAATTAAAAAAATGTGTTTACAATTCAAAAACACTTTAAAATATGAGGAGTAAAGAGGTAATGAATAAAAGAAAGTGCAAAGATTAAAAAAGTTCGCTAATATTTAAAATGTAAGAAAAATAATAATAAAAAGAATGAGGGGAAAAAAAGTAAAAATGCAATGAGTTATGCATGTTGTATGCATGGTGGTTTCATAAAGCCACACATTGAAAATATACTTTTTTAAAAATAAAAAGTTGACTTTTATGTAAAAAATGGAGAAAGATATCAAGAAACAGAAAGTTATAAGAACCTTTTCAAAAAACTAAAAGAAATACAAAGATTCAAAATACGTGCTTAAAATTAAAAGAACTTTAAAATTAAACAAAAAAAGAGGAAGGCAATAAGTTAAACATGTATGCGTGGATGGTGGTTTCATCCATCCAAAATATATTATTTAAAGAAATAAAAGATGACTTCTATTTAAAAAGTACGAAAGATCTCAAGATAAATATAAATAATTAACCAATTTTTGAAGACCAAAATAGGCAGATGTGCTTATAAAGATACATAAAAATGTTAAGCAATAGCTATTTTTTGAAGACAAATACTAGGAAGTGCAAAGATTAAAACGATGTGTTATAATTCAAAAATGCTTACAAATATAAAGTGAAAAGATTGCTTCAACCAAAAGGTAAATGAATGAAAGAATGTGCTAAGATTAAAGGTGCTCATATATTTAAAAAATGTTTTAAAATGTCAGAACATAATTAATAAAAAACACAAGGAACCAGCAAAAAAAAAAATAAGCACTTTTCTTGAAGAAATATTTACATAAAAATATAGGTAAAGAATAAAATGAAGTTCTTATATTTTGGGAAGAAAACTTTCAAACGAATGAAAACAATCAAGCAAAAAGACGATCTTATACTTAAAAATTCTTTCAAATGCAAAATAATCAACAAAAAGCAAGAGGACAAAAAGAAAAAAAGTGCATCAAGTTATAAATGGTGTTTGTGCAAACGGTTTTCATCAAGTTTCTCATCGAAAAAATATTTTTTTCAAGAAAATAAAAGCTGACTTTTGTGTAAAAACCAGAGAAGATATCAAGAAAATAACTGGTGGTTTTTTTTAAGTCTCACATCGAAATTGTTTTTCCAAGAAAATAAAACTTGATTATCATGTAAAAATGAAGATACAAAAAAAAAAACCAATAGGGACTCTCTGAAAATAAAAAAAATACATAAAGTGCAAAGAATAAAAAAATCTCGTTATGATTAAAAGAGCTTTAAAATGAAAAAAAAAATATGCAATGAGTTATATATATTCTATGTGTGGCATGGTACTTTCATCCCAAATCTAATATTTTTTCAAGAAAATAAAAGCTGACTTTTGTGTAAAAACAGAGAAAGATATCAAGAAAAAAAAAATAAAACATCAAATACTTTTTGAAGACAAATAATAGGAAGTGCAAAGATTTAAAAAATGTGCTTATAATCCAAAAGATTTAAAAATAAAGAGGTGCAAAGAAGATGCTTGAACAAAGATGTAGAAAAAATAAAAGGTGGTGAATAAATTAAAAATGTGCACTTACATTAAGAAAAAGTTTTGAAATATAAGAAAATAATTACTAAAAAAATGCAAAGAGTTATATATGGTGGGTGTGACTGGTGGTTTTATTAAGTCCACATCGAAGTTGTTTTTCCAAGAAAATAAAAGTTGACTATCATGAAAAAATGAAGATATAAAAAAAAAAAAAACAAAGCAATAGGGACTTTTTGAAAATAAATAATATAACATAAACTGCAAAGATTAAAAAATCTGTGTATAATTAAAAGACCTTTAAAATCAAAAAAAAAATTATGCAATGAGTTATATATATGTTATGCGTGCATGGTACTTTCATCCTAAATATAATATTTTTTCGAGAAAAAAAAAGAAGCGGACTTTTGTGTAAAACACAGAAAGATATCTAGAAAAAAATAAAACATCAAATACTTTTTGAAGACAAATAATGGGAAGTGCAAAGATTTAAAAATGTGCTTATAATCCAAAAAAGATTTAAAATATAAAGAGGTGCAAAGAAGATGCTTGAACAAAAGATGTAGAAAAATAAAAGGTGGTGAATAAATTAAAAATGTGCACTTACATTAAGAAAAAGTTTTGAAATATAAGAAAATAATTTCTGAAAAATGCAAAGAGTTATATATGGTGTGTGACTGGTGGTTTTATTAAGTCCACATCGAAGTTGTTTTTCCAAGAAAATAAAAGTTGACTATCATGAAAAAATGAAGATACGAAAAAAAAAAACAAAGCAATAGGGACTTTTTGAAAATAAATAATATAACATAAACTGCAAAGATTAAAAAAATCTGTGTATAATTAAAAGACCTTTAAAATGAAAAAAAACAATCAAAAAAAAATTATGCAATGAGTTATATATATGCCATGTGTGCATGGTACTCTCATCCAAAATCTAATATTTTTTCAAGAAAACAAAAGCTGACTTTTGTGTAACACAGAGAAAAGATATCTAGAAAAAAAATAAAACATCAAATACTTTTTGAAGACAAATAATCGGAAGTGCAAAGATTTAAAAAAATGTGCTTATAATCCAAAAAAGATTTAAATATAAAGAGGTGCAAAGAAGATGCTTGAACAAAAGATGTAGAAAAATAAAAGGTGGTGAATAAATTAAAAATGTGCACTTACATTTAAAAACAGTTTTGAAATATAAAAAATAACTACTAAAAAATGCAATGAGATATATATGGTGTGTGACTGGTGGTTATATTAAGTCTCACATCGAAATGGTTTTTTTGAAGAAAATAAAAGCTGACTATTATGTAAAAATGAACATACAAAAAAAAAAGGCAATAGGGACTTTCTGAAAAAAATAAAATAACATAAAGTGCAAAGATTAAAAAAATCTGCTTATAATTAAAAGAGCTTCAAAATGAAAACAAATAAAAAAAATTATGCATGAGTTATATATATGCTATAAGTGCATGGTACTTTCATCCAAAATGTAATATTTTTTCAAGAAAATAAAAGCTGACTTTTGTGTAAAAACACAGAAAGATATCTAGAAAAAAATAAAACATCCAATACTTTTGGAAGACAAATACTAGGAAGTGCAAAGATTTAAAAAATGTACTTATAATCCAAAAAAGATTTAAAATATAAAGAGGTGCAAAGAAGATGCTTGAACAAAAGACGTAGAAAAATAAAAGGTGGTGAATAAATTAAAAATGTGGCACTTACATTTAAAAAAAGTTTGAAATGTAAGAAAATAATTACTAAAAATGCAATGAGTTATATATGGCGTGTGACTGGTGGTTTATTAAGTCTCACATCGAAATTGTTTTTTTCAAGAAAATAAAAGTGCAAAGATTAAAACAATCTGCTTATAATTAAAAGAGCTTTAAATGAAAAAAAAAAAAAAAAATTATGCAACGAGTTATATATATGCTATGTGTGCATGGTACTTTCATCCAAAATGTAATATTTTTTGAAGAAAATAAAGCTGACTTTTGTGTAAAAACTAAAAACAAAGAAAGATATCTAGAAAAAAAACATCCAATACTTTTTGAAGACAAATAATAGGAACTGCAAAGATTTAAAAAATGTGCTTATAATCCAAAAAAGATTTAAAATATAAAGAGGTGCAAAGAAGATGCTTGACCAAAAGATGTAGAAAAATAAAAGGTGGTGAAAAAATTAAAAATGTGCACTTACATTTAAAAAAAGTTTTGAAATGTAAGAAAATAATTACTAAAAAATGCAATGAGTTATATATGGTGTGTGACTGGTGGTTTTATTAAGTCTCACATCGAAATTGTTTTTTCAAGAAAATAAAAGTGCAAGATTAAAAAAATCTGCCTATAATTAAAAAGCTTTAAAATGAAAAAAAAATAAAAAAATTACGTAATGAGTTATATATATGCTATGTGTGCATGGTACTTTCATCCATCATGTAATATTTTTTCAGGAAAATAAAAGCAGACTTTTGTGTAAAAACAGAGAAAGATATCTAGAAAAAAATAAAACATCCGATACTTTTTGAAGACAAATAATAGGAAGTGGAAAGATTTAAAAAATGTGCTTATAATCCAAAAAAGATTTAAAATATAAAGAGGTGCAAAGAAGATGCTTGAACAAAAGATGTAGAAAAATAAAAGGTGGTGAATAAATTAAAAATGCGCACTTACATTTACAAAAAGCTTTGAAATATAAGAAAGTAATTACTTTAAAATGCATGATTATATACGGTGTGTGAGTGGCGGTTTTATTAACTCTCACATCGAAGTTGTTTTTTCAAGAAAATAAAAGTTGATTATTATGAAAAAATGAAGATACAAAAAAAAAAAAAAACAAAGCAATAGGGACTTTTTGAAAATAAATAATATAACATAAACTGCAAAGATTAAAAAAATCTGTGTATAATTAAAAGACCTTTAAAATCAAAAAAAAAATTATGCAATGAGTTATATATATGTTTGCGTGCATGGTACTTTCATCCTAAATATAATATTTTTCGAGAAAAAAAAAGAAGCGGACTTTTGTGTAAAAACACAGAAAGATATCTAGAAAAAAAAAAACATCAAATACTTTTTGAAGACAAATAATGGGAAGTGCAAAGATTTAAAAAATGTGCTTATAATCCAAAAAAGATTTAAAATATAAAGAGGTGCAAAGAAGATGCTTGAACAAAAGATGTAGAAAAATAAAGGTGGTGAATAAATAAAAATGTGCACTTACATTAAGAAAAAGTTTTGAAATATAAGAAAATAATTTCTGAAAAATGCAAAGAGTTAATATGGTGTGTGACTGGTGGTTTTATTAAGTCCACATCGAAGTTGTTTTTTCCAAGAAAATAAAAGTTGACTATCATGAAAAAATGAAGATACGAAAAAAAAAAACAAAGCAATAGGGACTTTTTGAAAATAAATAATATAACATAAACTGCAAAGATTAAAAAAATCTGTGTATAATTAAAAGACCTTTAAAATGAAAAAAAACAATCAAAAAAAAATTATGCAATGAGTTATATATATGCCATGTGTGCATGGTACTCTCATCCAAAATCTAATATTTTTTCAAGAAAACAAAAGCTGACTTTTGTGTAAACACAGAGAAAGATATCTAGAAAAAAAATAAAACATCAAATACTTTTTGAAGACAAATATCGGAAGTGCAAAGATTTAAAAAATGTGCTTATAATCCAAAAAGATTTAAAATATAAAGAGGTGCAAAGAAGATGCTTGAACAAAAGATGTAGAAAAATAAAAGGTGGTGAATAAATTAAAAATGTGCACTTACATTTAAAAACAGTTTTGAATATAAAAAAAATAACTACTAAAAAATGCAATGAGATATATATGGTGTGTGACTGGTGGTTATATTAAGTCTCACATCGAAATGGTTTTTTGAAGAAAATAAAGCTGACTATTATGTAAAAATGAACATACAAAAAAAAAAGGCAATAGGGACTTTCTGAAAAAAAATAAAATAACATAAAGTGCAAAGATTAAAAAAATCTGCTTATAATTAAAAGAGCTTCAAAATGAAAACAAATAAAAAAAATTATGCATGAGTTATATATATGCTATAAGTGCATGGTACTTTCATCCAAAATGTAATATTTTTTTCAAGAAAATAAAAGCTGACTTTTGTGTAAAAACACAGAAAGATATCTAGAAAAAAATAAAACATCCAATACTTTTGGAAGACAAATACTAGGAAGTGCAAAGATTTAAAAAATGTACTTATAATCCAAAAAAGATTTAAAATATAAAGAGGTGCAAAGAAGATGCTTGAACAAAAGACGTAGAAAAATAAAAGGTGGTGAATAAATTAAAAATGTGCACTTACATTTAAAAAAAGTTTTGAAATGTAAGAAAATAATTACTAAAAAATGCAATGAGTTATATATGGCGTGTGACTGGTGGTTTTTATTAAGTCTCACATCGAAATTGTTTTTTCAAGAAAATAAAAGTGCAAAGATTAAAACAATCTGCTTATAATTAAAAGAGCTTTAAAATGAAAAAAAAATAAAAAAAATTATGCAACGAGTTATATAATGCTATGTGTGCATGGTACTTTCATCCAAAATGTAATATTTTTTGAAGAAAATAAAAGCTGACTTTTGTGTAAAAACTAAAAACAAAGAAAGATATCTAGAAAAAAAAACATCCAATACTTTTTGAAGACAAATAATAGGAACTGCAAAGATTTAAAAAATGTGCTTATAATCCAAAAAAGATTTAAATATAAAGAGGTGCAAAGAAGATGCTTGACCAAAGATGTAGAAAAATAAAAGGTGGTGAAAAAATTAAAAATGTGCACTTACATTTAAAAAAAGTTTTGAAATGTAAGAAAATAATTACTAAAAAATGCAATGAGTTATATATGGTGTGTGACTGGTGGTTTTATTAAGTCTCACATCGAAATTGTTTTTTCAAGAAAATAAAAGTGCAAAGATTAAAAAAATCTGCCTATAATTAAAAAAGCTTTAAAATGAAAAAAAATAAAAAAATTACGTAATGAGTTATATATATGCTATGTGTGCATGGTACTTTCATCCATCATGTAATATTTTTTCAGGAAAATAAAAGCAGACTTTTGTGTAAAAACAGAGAAAGATATCTAGAAAAAAATAAAACATCCGATACTTTTTGAAGACAAATAATAGGAAGTGGAAAGATTTAAAAAATGTGCTTATAATCCAAAAAAGATTTAAAATATAAAGAGGTGCAAAGAAGATGCTTGAACAAAAGATGTAGAAAAATAAAAGGTGGTGAATAAATTAAAAATGCGCACTTACATTTACAAAAAGCTTTGAAATATAAGAAAGTAATTACTTTAAATGCAATGAGTTATATACGGTGTGTGAGTGGCGGTTTTATTAACTCTCACATCGAAGTTGTTTTTTCAAGAAAAAAAGTTGATTATTATGAAAAAATGAAGATACAAAAAAAAAAAAAACAAAGCAATAGGGACTTTTGAAATAAATAATATAACATAAACTGCAAAGATTAAAAAATCTGTGTATATTAAAAGACCTTTAAAATCAAAAAAAAATTATGCAATGAGTTAATATATGTTATGCGTGCATGGTACTTTCATCCTAAATATAATATTTTTTCGAGAAAAAAAAAGAAGCGGACTTTTGTGTAAAAACACAGAAAGATATCTAGAAAAAAATAAAACATCAAATACTTTTTGAAGACAAATAATGGGAAGTGCAAAGATTTAAAAAATGTGCTTATAATCCAAAAAAGATTTAAAATATAAAGAGGTGCAAAGAAGATGCTTGAACAAAAGATGTAGAAAAATAAAAGGTGGTGAATAAATTAAAAATGTGCACTTACATTAAGAAAAAGTTTTGAAATATAAGAAAATAATTTCTGAAAAATGCAAAGAGTTATATATGGTGTGGTGACTGGTGGTTTTATTAAGTCCACATCGAAGTTGTTTTTCCAAGAAAATAAAAGTTGACTATCATGAAAAAATGAAGATACGAAAAAAAAAAACAAAGCAATAGGGACTTTTTGAAAATAAATAATATAACATAAACTGCAAAGATTAAAAAAATCTGTGTATAATTAAAAGACCTTTAAAATGAAAAAAACAATCAAAAAAAAAATTATGCAACGAGTTATATATATGCCATGTGTGCATGGTACTTTCATCCAAAATCTAATATTTTTTTCAAGAAAACAAAAGCTGACTTTTGTGTAAACACAGAGAAGATATCTAGAAAAAAAAATAAAACATCAAATACTTTTTGAAGACAAATAATCGGAAGTGCAAAGATTTAAAAAATGTGCTTATAATCCAAAAAAGATTTAAAATATAAAGAGGTGCAAAGAAGATGCTTGAACAAAAGATGGAGAAAAATAAAAGGTGGTGAATAAATTAAAAATGCGCACTTACATTTAAAAACAGTTTTGAAATATAAGAAAATAACTACTAAAAAAGGCAATGAGATCTATATGGTGTGTGACTGGTGGTTATATTAAGTCTCACATCGAAATTGTTTTTTGAAGAAAATAAAAGCCGACTATTATGTAAAAATGAAGATACAAAAAAAAAAAGCAATAGGGACTTTCTGAAAAAAATAAAATAACATAAAGTGCAAAGATTAAAAAAATCTGCTTATAATTAAGAGAGCTTCAAAATGAAAAAAAATAAAAAAAATTATGCATGAGTTATATATGTGCTATATGTGCATGGTACTTTCATCCAAAATGTAATATTTTTTTCACGAAAATAAAAGCTGACTTTTGTGTAAAAACAGAGAAAGATATCTAGAAAAAAATAAAACATCCAATACTTTTGGAAGACAAATACTAGGAAGTGCAAAGATTTAAAAAATGTACTTATAATCCAAAAAAAGATTTAAAATATAAAGAGGTGCAAAGAAGATGCTTGAACAAACGATGTAGAAAAATAAAAGGTGGTGAAAAAATTAAAAATGTGCACTTACATTTAAAAAAAAGTTTTGAAATATAAGAAAATAATTACCAAAAAATGCAATGAGTTATATATGGTGTGTGACGGGTGGTTTTATTAAGTCTCACAACGAAATTGTTTTTTCAAGAAATAAAAGTTAACTATTACGTAAAAATGAAGATCCAAAAAAAAAAAAGCAGCAGGAACTTTTCGAAAATAAATAATAAGATAAAGTGCAAAGATTAAAAAATCTGCTTATAATTAAAAGACCTTTAAAATCAAAAAAAATTATGCAATGAGTTATATATATGCTATGTGTGCATGGTACTTTCATCCAAAACGTAATAGTTTTTCAAGAAAGTAAAAGCTGACTTTTGTGTAAAAACAGAGAAAGATATCTAGAAAAAAATAAAACATCCAATACTTTTTGAAGACAACTAATAGGAAGTGCAAAGATTTAAAAAAAGTGCTTATAATCCAAAAAAGATTTAAATATAAAGAGCTGCAAAGAAGATGCTTGAACAAAAGATGTAGAAAAATAAAAGGTGGTGATTAAATTAAAAATGTGCACTTACATTTAAAAAAAGTTTTGAAATATAAGAAATAATTACTAAAAAATGCAACGAGTTATATATGGTGTGTGACTGGTGGTTTTATTAAGTCTCACATCGAAATTGTTTTTTCAAGAAAATAAAAGTGCAAAGATTAAAACAATCTGCTTATAATTAAAAGAGCTTTAAAATGAAAAAATATCAAAAAAAATTATGCAATCAGTTATATATATGCTATGTGTGCATGGTACTTTCATCCATCATGTAATATTTTTTCAAGAAAATAAAAGCTGACTTTTGTGTAAAAACAGAGAAAGATATCTAGAAAAAATAAAACATCCAATACTTTTTGAAGACAAATAATGGGAAGTGCAAAGATTTAAAAAATGTGCTTATAATCCAAAAAGATTTAAAATATAAAGAGGTGCAAAGAAGATGCTTGAACAAAAGATGTAGAAAAATAAAAGGTGGTGAAAAAATTAAAAATGTGCACTTACATTTAAAAAAAGTTTTAAATATAAGAAAATAATTACTAAAAAAAGCAATGAGTTATATATGGTGTGTGACCGGTGGTTTTATTAAGTCTCACATCGAATTGTTTTTTCAAGAAAATAAAAGTGCAAAGATTAAAACAACCTGCTTATAATTAAAAGAGCTTTAAAATGAAAAAAAAATAAAAAAATTATGCAGTGAGTTATATATATGCGCTATGTGTGCATGGTACTTTCATCCAAAATGTAATATTTTTTCAACAAAATAAAATCTGACTTTTGTGTAAAAACAGAGAAAGATATCTAGAAAAAAATAAAACATCCAATACTTTTTGAAGACAACTAATAGGAAGTGCAAAGATTTAAAAAATGTGCTTATAATCCAAAAAAGATTTAAAATATAAAGAGGTGCAAAGAAGATGCTTGAACAAAAGATGTAGAAAAATAAAACGTGGTGAAAAAATTAAAAATGTGCACTTACATTTAAAAAAGTTTTGAAATGTAAGAAAATAATTACTAAAAAATGCAATGAGTTATATATGGTGTGTGACTGGTGGTTTTATTAAGTCTCACATCGAAATTGTTTTTTCAAGAAAATAAAAGTGCAAAGATTAAAACAATCTGCTTATAATTAAAATAGCTTTAAAATGAAAAAAAAATCAAAAAAAATTATGCAATGAGTTATATATATGCTATGTGTGCATGGTACTTTCATCCAAAATGTAATATTTTTCAAGAAAATAAAAGCTGACTTTTGTGTAAAACAGCGAAAGATATCTAGAAAAAAAATAAAACATGAATACTTTTTGAAGACAAATAATGGGAAGTGCAAATATTTAAAAAAATGTTCTTAAAATCCAAAAAAGATTTAAAATATAAAGAGTGCAAAGAAGATGCTTGAACAAACATGTAGAAAAGTAAAAGGTGGTGAATAAATTAAAAATGTGCAGTTACATTTAAAAAAAGTTTTGAAATAGAAGAAAATAATTACTAAAATATGCAATGAGTTACATATGGTGTGTGACTGGTGGTTTTATTAAGTCTCACATCGAAATTGTTTTTTCAAGAAAATAAAAGTGCAAAGATTAAAAAACAACCTGCTTATAATTAAAACAGCTTTAAAATGAAAAAAATAAAAAAAATTATGCAATGAGTTATATATATGCTATGCTATGTGTGCATGGTACTTTCATCCATCATGTAATAGTTTTTCAAGAAAATAAAAGCTGACTTTCGTGTAAAAACAGAGAAAGATATCTAGAAAAAAATACAACATCCAATACTTTTTGAAGACAAATAATCGGAAGTGCAAAGATTTAAAAAATGTGGTTATAATCCAAAAAAGATTTAAAATATAAAGAGGTGCAAAGAAGATGCTTGAACAAAAGATGTAGAAAAATAAAAGGTGGTGAAAAAATTAAAATGTGCACTTACATTTAAAAAAAGTTTTGAAATCTAAGAAAATAGTTACTAAAAAATGCAATGAGTTATATATGGTGTGGACTGGTGGTTTTATTAAGTCTCTCATCGAAATTTTTTTTCAAGAAAATAAAAGTGCAAAGATTAAAAAAATCTGGTTATAATTAAAAGAGCCTTAAAATGAAAAAAAAATCAAAAAAAAAATTATGCAATGAGTTATATATATGCTATGTGTGCATGGTACTTTCATCCAAAATGTAAGATTTTTTTAAGAAAATAAAAGCTGACTTTTCTGTAAAAACAGAGAAGATATCTAGAAAAAATAAAACATCCAATACTTTTTGAAGACAAATAATAGGAAGTGCAAAGATTTAAAAAATGTGCTTATAATCCAAACAATATTTAAAATATAAAGAGGTGCAAAGAAGATGCTTGAACAAAAGATGTAGAAAAATAAAAGGTGGTGAATAAATTAAAAATGTGCACTTATATTTAAAAAAAGTTTTGAAATATAAGAAAAGAATTGCTAAAAAATGCAATGAGTTACATATGGTGTGGGACTGGTGGTTTTATTAAGTCTCATATCGAAGTTGTTTTTTCAAGAAAATAAAAGTTGACTATTATGTAAAAATGAAGATTAAAAAAAAAAAGCAATAGGCACTTTTTGAAAATAAATAATATATTATAAAGTGCAAAGATTAAAAAAATCTGGTTATAATTAAAAGAGCTTTAAAATGAAAAAAAAAATCAAAAAAAATTATGCAATGAGTTATATATATGCTATGTGTGCATGGTACTTTCATCCAAAATATAATATTTTAAAGTAAATAAATGACTTTTATTTAAAAACTAAAAAAGATACCAAGATAAATATAAATAATTAAGCACTTTTTTAAGGGAAAAAAACAAGAAAGTGTGCTCATAGATAAATATACAAATAAATATGTTAAGCAATAAGCACTTATTAAAACAAATAATAGAAAGTGCAAAACTAAATAAATGAGCTTATAATTCAAAAAAGCTTTAAAATATAAGGTGCAAAGAGGATGCTTAAACCAAAAAATGTAAATAAACAACAGAAGGTGCAAAGATTAAAAAGGTGCACTTATGTTTAAAGAAAACAAATCAAAAGCACAAGGAATAAAAGAAAAAATGCAATGAGTTATATATAAATTGTGCACGGTGGTTTCATCTATTCTCACATCAAAAATATGTTTTTTGAAGAAAATAAAAGCTGACTTTTATGCCAAAATAGATAAAGATATTAAAAAAAAAAAAAGCAATAAGCACTTTTTGAAAGCAATTAATAGGAAGTGAAAAGATTAAAAATATATGTGCTTCTAATTAAAAGAGCTTTAAAATGTTAAAAAAAAAAAAACAACAAAAACGAAACCAGACAATGAATTAAAACATGCTTATGGGTGCATGGTACTTTCATTCAAAATATTATCATAAAGAAAATGCAAGATGACTTTTATTTAAAAATTGAGAAAGATATCAAGATAAAAATAAATAATTAAGCACTTTCTGAAAACAAATATTAGGAAGATGTGCCTATAGCAAATGATACAAATAAAAAATGTTAAACAGCACGCACATTTTGAAGACAAATAATAGCTTATAATTCAAAAAGCTTTAAAATATAAGAAGGTACAAAGAAGGTGCTTCAATAAACAAGCTAAATAAATAAAAGAAGATGCAAAGACTAAAAAGGTGCACTTATATTTAAAAAAGTTTTAAAATGTAAAAAAAATTAATAAAAAGAAAAAGGAAAAAAGAAAAAAGAAACGCAATGAATTATATATGTTAAGTACACGGTGTTTTTACAAAGCCTCACATCAAAAATAATTTTTTCAAAGAAAATTAAAGTTCACTTTTATGTAAAAACAGAGAAAGAAATCAAGAATAAATAAAGTAATAAAAACTTTTTGATAACAAATAACAGGAAATACAAAGATTAAAAATATGTGCCTATAATTAAAAGAGCTTTAAAATGTAAAAGTAAAATAAAAATCAATAAAAAAAAAGAAAAAAATGCAACAAGTTATATATGCTAGGTGTGCCCGGTAGATTCATCCAAAATATATTGTTTTAAAGGAAAAAATTTATTTAAAATCTGAGAAGTATATCAAGATAAATATAAATAATGAAACAATTTTTTGAAGACCAAAAACAGGAAGATGCTTATAGAAAAAAGACAAACAAAATGTTAAGCAAGAGAGGCACTTTTTAAAAACAAATAATAGAAGTCCAAATATTAAGATGTGCTTGTAAAAGCTTTGAAATATAAGGTGAAAAGAAGGTGCTTAAAAAAAAAAAAGTAAATAAATAAAAGAATGTGCAAAGATTAGAAAGGTGCGGATGTATTTTAAAAAAGTTTTAAAATGTAAGAAAATAATTAATAAAAACAAAGGGGAGAGAGAGAGAGAGAGAGAGAGAATGCAATGTAGGGTGATTTCATCAAGTCTCACATTGAAAATATATTTTTTAAAAGAAAATAAAAGTTGAATTTTATGTAAAAACAGAGAATAATACCAAGGAGAAAGAAAAACAATAAGCACTTTTTGAAAACAAATAATAGAAAGTGCAAAGATTAAAAAAATGTGCTTATAATTACAAGAGCTTTAAATGCAAAATAAAAAAAAAAATTCAACAAAAAGAAAAAATGCAATGAGTTATATATACTACGTGTGCATGGTGGTTTCACGAAAATATATTATTTTTAAGTGACATTTATTTAAAAATGAGAAAGGTAATAAGAAAAATATAAAGCGTTAAGCATTTTTTAAACACATATTTACGCTTAATAAAAAATCATTTTTAAACAAAAATAAAGATAAGTAATAGGAAGTACAAAGATGGAAAGGTATGCTTCTGTTTAAAAAAAAAAAGAAAACCTTAAAATGAAAGAAAATCAACAAAAAGCATAAGGTAAAAAGGAAAGAGAATGCAATGAATTATACATGGGGTGTGTGCGTGCACAAGGTTAATCATCAAGTCCCCACATCAAAAATATTATTACTTCAAATAAAATGAAAGATGACTTTTATTTAAAATTGAGAAAAATATCAAGAAAATATAAAGCATTAAACATTTCTTAAAGCCAGATTTAAGCTACATAAAAAATCAAGTATAGGATAAAATAAAATTAAATAAGTGCAAAGATTTAAAAAAAAAAGTACTATATTTAAAAAATGCCTTAAAATGTAAGAAAAATCAACAAAAAAGTTCAAGGAAAAAAGAGAAAGAATGCAATGAGTTCTATATGCTATGTGTACATGCATGTTTCCTCAAGTCCCACATAATTAAAATTTTTAAAGAAAATACTTTAAATGCTTGATAATATGATGCACTTCTATGCTTGATAATATGATAATATGATATGTTTCTACATAAATGATGGATTTTATTTAAAAAGTGAGAAAAATATCAATAAAATATAACGCAACAAACAGTTTTTGAAGAAATATTTAAACTAAATAAAAAATTACACAAAAATATAGATAAAGAATAAATGAAGTTCTTATATTGGGGGGGGGGGGGGGACTTTAAAACGAATGAAAACAATCAAGCAATGATTGAAGGAAAACCAAAAAATAAAAAAGAAAGAATGCAATGAGTTATATATATATATACACACACCACACACACACCACATATATATATATGATATGTGTGGCTCGCGCTCTCTCATGAGGTCCAAGATCAAAAAAATATTTTTTAAAGAAAATAATAGATAGCTTTTATTTTGAAGATTGAGAAAGGAATCAAGAAAAATATAAAACATTAAGCAATTTTGACGACATATTTAATCTAAATAAAAAAATCAAGTTTAAACAAAAAATATAGATAAATAATAAGTTTCAAAATATAAATCAACAAAAAACAAGAAAAAGAAAAAGAATGCAATGAGTTGTAATGGTGCGCGTGTCGTGGTTTCATCAAAACTCTCATCGGAAAAATATTTTTTAAGGAAAAAAAAGTTCACTTTTATGTAAAAATTGAGCAAGATATCAAGAAAAATAAAACATTAAGTTCTTTTTAAAAACAAATAATAGAAAGTACAAAAAACCAAAAAAGATGCGCTTATAATTCAAAAAGCTTTAAAATATAAGAAGGTGCTTAAAAAATGTACATAAATAAAAGAAGGGCAAAGATTAAAAAGAATGCACTTATATTTAAAATAAGTTTTAAAATGTAAGGAAAAAAAATAAAAACATGAGGGGAAAAAACAAAAGAGAACGAATGCAATGAGTTATATATGGTGTTGCATGGTTTCACTGGTCTTACATTGAAAGATAATTTTTGTAAAGAAAATAAAAGTTGGACTTTATGTAAAAACTGAGAAAGATATCAAGAAAAATAAAAAAAAATAAGCGCTTTTTGAAAACAAATAATAGGAAGTGCAAAGATTAAAATATTATAATTAAAAGAGCTTTAAAATGTTAAAAAAATTGACGAAAAAGTGCAATGACTTAGATATGCTATCCGTGCATATATTATTTTAAAGAAAATGAAAGATGAATTTCATTTAAAACTGAGAAAGATATCAAGAAAAATATAAATAATTAAGCAAATTTTGAAGACAAAAATAGGAAGATGTGGTTTTAGAGAAAGATATAAATAAAAATGTCAAGCAATAAGCACTTTTGAAGACAAATAATAGAAAGAGCAAAGATTAAAAAAATGTGGCTATATTTCAAAAAACCTATAAAACATAAGCAGGTACAAGATGCTTAAATAAAAAATGCAAATCAATAAAAGAAGATGCAAAGATGAAAAGGGACCACTAATATTTTAAAAAATTAAAATATAAGAAAAAAAAATTAACCAAAAGCACAAGGGAAAAAAGAGTGAGAAAGAATGCAATGAGTTATATATGGGATGTGTGCCTGAGGGTTTCATAAAGTCTCACACCTAAAACATATTTTTTTAAAAAAATAAATTTTGACTTTTATGTAAATTCGGAGAAAAATGTGCTTATAATTAAAAGAGCTTTAAAATGTTAAAAAAAATCAACAAAAAAGGAAGTAAGCAATGAGCTGTATATGCCATGTGTGCAGGTGGTTTTCATCCAAAATATATTATTTCAAAGAAAATAAAAGTCATCTTGACTTTTATCTAAAAATTGAGGAAGATATCAAGATAAATATAAATAATTAAGCAACTTTCAAAGAAAAATAGGAAGATGCGCTTTTAGAGAAAGATACCAAAAAAAAATTGTTAAGCAATAATCACTTTTTGAACACAAATAACAGGAAGTGCAAAGAATAATAAAAATGTGTTTATAATTTAAAAATTCTTTAAAATATAAGGTGCAAAGAAAGTGCTTAAGCAAAAAATGAAAATAAAAAAGGTGCAAAGATTAAAAGCCACGCTTATATTTAAAAAAAGTTTTAAAATGTAAGAAAATAATTAATAAAAAACACAAGGAAAAACTAACAAAGAATGTAATGAGTTATATATGGTGTGTGCATAATGGTTTCACTAAGTCTCGCATCGAAAATATATTCTTTTGAAAGAAAATAAAGTTGACTTTTATGTAAAAATAGAGAAAGATATCAAGAAAAATAAAGGAATAAGCGCTTTTTGAAAAAAAAATAATAGAAAGTGCAAAGATTAAAATATGTGCTTATAACTAAAAGAACTTTAAAATGAAAAAAAAAGATATCAACAAAAAAGAAAGAATACAATTGAGTTATACATGCTATGTGTGCATGGTGGTTTTATCCAAAATATAATATTTTAAGAAAATAAAAGATTATTTTTATTTAAAAATTGAGAAAGATATCAAGATAAATATAAATAATTAAGCACTTTTTGAAGACAACAAATAGGAAGATGTGCTTATAGAGCAAGATACAAATAAAAATGTTAAGAAATAAGCACTTTTAAAGACAAATAACAGGAACTGCAAAGATTAAATAGATGTGCTAGTAATTCAAAAAAGCTTTAAAATATAAAAAGGTGCAAAGATGCACTTAAACAAAAAATGTCAATAAATAACAGAAGGTGAAAATTTTTCAAAAGGTGCGCTTATATTTAAAAAAAATAAAATTAAAGACTAAAAATTAATCAAAAGCACAAGGGAAAAAAAAAAAGAGAGAAAGAATGCAATGAATTATGTGCGGTATGTTCATAGTGGTTTCATCAATTCTCACATTAAAAATATAATTTTCAAAAAATAAAAGTTGACTTTTATGTAAAAACGGAGAAAGATATCAAAAAAAGAAGCAAAAAACACTTTTTGAAAACAAATACTAGAAAGTGCAAGGATTAAAAAATGTGCTTATAATTAAAAGAGCTTTAAAATGTAAAAAAAATCAACAAGAAAGAAAGAATGCAATGAGTTATACAGCTATGGGTATATGGTGGTTTCATAAAAATATATTATTTTGAAGAAAATAAAAGATGACTTTTATTTGAAAAATTGAGAAAGATATCGAGAAAAATATAAATCATTAAGAACTTTTTGAAGACATTTAAGCTAAATAAAAAAAATCAAGCGTAAAAAAAATATAGATAAATAATAGGAAGACCAACGATTAAAAAAATGTTCTTATACTTTGGGAAAGAAAAATGCAAGGAAAAAAATCAACAAAAAGCATGAGGAAAAAAAGAGAGAGAATTCAATGAGTTATATATGGTGTGAGTGAATGTGGTTTTCTCAAGTCCCGCATCCAAAATATATTTTTAAAAAGAAAATATTAAAAATATTTGATAATATGATACATGTTTTATGAATATAAGATTAACATTATTCAGAAATGATGACTTTTATTTAAAAATTGAGAAAGATCTCAAGAAAAATAATATTCTCTGACTGAAATTCTTTGTTCTTAGATTGATAGAAGTGAACAACAACACAACATGACACAACCAATCATATGATGTATTGGTCCCGTAACACACAAGATGGATAGCTAACAGGTATTAAAGATATGACAAACGCATTCAGCAATCAACAAAGCAAACATCGTATTGAAACAATATATCATAAAACGTTTAGAACAGTAGGAGCTTTCGAACACAAGAAATCACAAGTACTGTTGGAATTAACTCAATGCCTACCTAACGGCTATTAGTTATAATCTGATATTGACATTGACCAGAAAAATGAGTAAGTGAAGTTATGTCTATAATGTATGATAAATTTACCTAGCAATTAACAATATCAGATATGCGATGAAACTACTTTCTTCATCACAGAGGAGCCATCCTTTTGAAACAATCTATGGCATCATGTTAGAACACTAGGAGCTCTGGTACATGTACGCATCCACTAGTACATTATGTCATGTCAAGATAAACAATGAACGAAGTCACCCCACGCTACATTCATCACCCAGACAGACTTTGGGAGAAGTTTACCAAAAGAAAAAGTAAATGTTCTGTTTCTGCATTGCATCACGGAGCATGAAATTTAGGAAACAATGCACCACAACCATCCAAGTTCAACATTGACACTTGGGTTTCAAATAGAGTGAGATCACAAAAGAAGAAAGATATTCAACAAGAACGAGTTGTATTCAAGTGGCAAACACACCAAAAAATTGACACAGGAATGGGATTCTCAGTAATTTTGCAAGGTTATTTTCCTCTCTTTCTTGGAGACCCATGGCGAGGAGGGGGAGGTTATGAAAAGCAACAATTTCCTTACGGCAAATTAATGATCAGATAATTCAATCAGCAAGTTTCAGAAAATTGTCTACCTCATTTCACATCCGACCAGAAACAATCAGATACGACCAATTAACAATTAAGTAGGCTATCTCCTCTGTAATTGTTGAGAAGTGCAAGCACATATAAAGCCTCCACCTTTGGGTTCTTTCAACTGAATGCCAATTACAATCCTAATCCTTCGTATCATTTTAGTAATATGTAAAGTAATATGACTCGAACTAGTGCCACGGATTTATAAGCATTTACGCTTGCAGTTCTATTTCTTAGCCACAAGCCAACAACATATCATGTTAAAAGAACACCTATCTAACACCTCCTAAGTCCTTCGTGTATATCTTATATTTTCTAGTATACTTTCCTCAAATCCATTGAATTAACGCGTCTAATTCTAAACTCCACCAAATCATTAACAAGGCGAAGCTCGAAGGGTAAAAATGTGTACTTAAACTTTAAAAGAAAAGGAGATCATCAGATATGTAAGAAATGATATATCAACTATGGGTATTGCAAGTGATAAACGAAAATTACCTGATACGAGTTGTGGCATCTTGACCATACTAGAGAAGCGACGCAATTTTTTGCCTCGATCTCCCAAACCATGACCATCTTTTTTGCTGCCGTTTGTTGATTTCACCAGTTCATGACCTAATTCCGCAATCAATCCAGAAACATAACTAAAATTTTCTAGATTGAAGAAAATGGCATGAGGAAAAACTAATAATAGTAAGCGACAGTATACCTTCGAGCCCTTAAAGAATTTTGAGAAAGAAGTAGCAGTTGGAGGAGTTGAAGCCTCAACAGAAAAGAGAGATACAGAGCTTCGTCTATGACAGTCATGAGTGTGTCTGATTCCAAGAAACCCTTCTTCGACGCCGTTTGAGACTCTTCTTTGCGCTTCCCTTTCTTCCTTCAAGCTTCGACTGATCGATTCGAAACTGTCTTCACTTTCCAGTGTCCATTCTTCCTGTCTGCTACTCTTTGTGCGACTGCACATTGCCGCAATGCCGTCTTGATTTTTCACCACTCTGATCTTGATTTATAATCTCCCTAATCTTTATAACCGGACCAAAGAAAGAAAGACCAACAGGCAAAGGCAAGAGATGGGATCTGTGGAGCTTAGAAAATGAAGCCTAGGTGAAGAGAGTCAAGAAACTGGAGACTGGAGAGAAGAAAAGAGTCAGCAAGCGAGTCGGCAGTGAAAATAGAAGATGCGTATATCGACGCCTTGGTGACGGAAATTCAAGAATTAATAAATTAATAAATTATTCATTAATTCTTTTGAAAAATATGGACGCAATTAATAATGGTTCTTCGCGTAGTGGTTTGGGGCATGATTAAATGTAACCGTTGAGGGTATTCGAAAGCTAGTCGGCAGTGAAATAGAATATGCGTATATCAGACGCTTTGGTGACAAAAATTCAAGAATTAATAAATTAATAAATTATTCATTAATTCTTTGAAAAATATGGACGCAATTAATAATGGTTCTTCGCGTAGTGGCTTGGGAGTATGATTATATGTAGCCGTTGAGGGTATTCAAAGTACTTTATTGTTCATCAATAATATTGAATGGCACTTAAGTCCTAATCTGACCATTTCAAAGTAAGTTTCTTATATCCTTAGCTAATATTTTTGTATAATGTAATTAATTTTTAATTTTAAAATTGAAAAAATTAATTACAAATTCAACAATACAAAATTGTAAAATTAAAAAAAAAAAGTTGTAAATTTCAAGAGGTGTTTAAATGATTATTTAAATTTAATTATTAATATTTTTATTTTTCTATTAAAATTAAAAAAGCAAGTTGAAAATTCAAGACGATGAAATTGTAAATTTGTCTCTCAAATTTAAAACTTTGGTAGTTTGCAACTTTATCTACTAATTTTGTGATTTCGTCTTATTGAATTTGAAATTTATTTTTATAATTTTAATAAAATTAAATTTAAAAGGAATCAAGTTATTATTAAATGTTTTCAAGAACTTACAACTTTTTCTTCTAAATTTACAATTTCATAGACTTGAAATTACAACTTGCTTTCTCAATTTTAATAGGGAACACAAATTTTAATGATTAAACTTGAAAAGTAGCATGCTATTATTTGAACATTTTCAAAAATTTTCAATTTTATCTTCTTGAATGTTCAACTTATTTTCAGTTTTAAGAATCTAAAAGACTTACTTTACATTTTAAAATTTCTTAGAACTTTACTTAAATAAAATGATTCGTTTGAGACTTAAGTGTTATTTATTAAATATTTATAATTGTTGTTTCATAGCATTTTTATTCATAAATATAAATGTGAAATGTATTATTTTTGTTCTTAAAAATTGAATCTTTGTTTTTATATTTTATTTTATTCTTATTTATATTCCTAACAATTGGAGTTAAATCTTTTAGTTAGATCGACACCCATCACACCATCATTCACCTAGAATGCATTGTTCTAAGTTTCAACATTAACATATTTGAGAGATTGTACGAGAGCCAAAAATCTATGGAAAGAACACATTAATCTGGTTTTCTATAACAAATTTTTCTCATGCAACTCACAGAACTCGGTAAATGGAGCACAACACATTAAAGTGGTGGTGGAAAACTCAAACACAAGCCTTGGATTTGAGTTTTTGGCTACACTTGTTGGCTGTCATGGACCTGTAGATGGAAGGATATCTTCGAATCAACTCAACACAGCATGAAGGATATCCTTAACATGTGCCAAATGAAGCTGCTAAAAGAAAAAGACCTTAACCATTTCAAGTTGCATCATACCCCACATGAAACTCATGGGTATCAATGGATTGCACCTGTCTAAGGAACCATACGAATGGATGTATATGCCTCTCTGATTGGCGACAACAACACTGCTTGTGGTGGTCTAGCTAGAAATTCAAAAGGTGAATGGGTAAGAGGCTTCACTTGTAACCTTGGTAATATACCTATTAGCATAGCTAAGGTCAAAGCTGTTAAATTTGGAATGAGGACTTGTAGGCGTGAATATCAAGAAAGCCCCCATTTTCTCACATTCACTTAATGTTGTTGATTTTGTTTAAAGAGCTGCTTCAAGTTCCCATCCCTTCTATCACAAGTTAAGAGTTGTTCAGGACTTAACCGTCACCCAACAAGATTATAAGATCCTTTATGCCCCTCATGAAGCTACACTCTGTGCTAACTTTTTTGCCAAGCAAGCCCATCACCATCCTTGCAAACTGATCCAATCATTTGATGCCTCAAAAGAATGTGAAACCTATCTTTTAGCTGACAAGAGTGGGATTATGCCCATGGCTTGTAATCTTATCTAGTCTTTAGCACTAGCCTTACCAATATTAAAAAAAAAACATTAACAAAACACTACGTTGGCTAAAACACATCGAAAATGAAAATCTACTTAAAAGGACCAAAATAGCCTAAGTCTTAAAACAAGAAATCATCCAATTTGTAATTTTCTTTGGTAGCTTTCTCTTGAAGCTAATAGTCAAAGTTTGGTGGGTTTGGATCTACACTAAAGTTTTCATGACAAGCTCAAATATAATGCTAATGTTTTTTTGGGCAAGTATAAGATGGGATTTTTTTTTTTAATATAAAGACAAGACGAAGCTGAAGATAGGAAGTGCAACTAAGAGGCACTCATATTAGACAATATTTAGCTATACAACCTACAGGATAAGGTGGGATTTTTTAATCCATATCCTAAGCCCTAGCCTAGATAGATCAACCCAACTTAACCCATATTGAAAAAAAAAGAGGAAAATAACAATAAAATCCTATTGAAATATATAAATAACAATCAAATCTTTTGAAATGTCATGATTTCCTCCCAAGTCCCTATATACTTTTATAGTATTAATGATTAATGATTTTAGATCAAATGACTAAATTCTCCTTTGTTTAAAATAATAAGTCACAACTTTTAATTAAACAATTTTGAATTGCAAATATTGAACAAGAAATCATAACTCCCTAAATAATTTTTTTTATCATTGAAGTCCAAATTTTGAAAATAACCAGTCACAACTTTTGTTAAAGTAATCATAACTTTTATTTATGAATCGCATATTAAACAAGAAATTACAACTTTCCTCGTAAAATTTTTTTATGATTAAAGTTTAAGTTTTAAAAATAATTAGTTATAACTTTTATTTAAATAATTCAATTTTTGTTCTATGCATCGCCAATATTAAATAAGAGGTCACAACTTTTCACGTTAAATTTTTTGTCATTAAACATTGGGCTATTTAGTCATTTAATTAAAATTATTAATGTCAAAAAGGTATTCAAAAACTTATCAGAAATTATGATATTTTAAGAAATCTGATTGTTATTTATATATTTTGCTTTAATTTTATTATTATTTCTCAAATAAATATTATGAGGGAGATGAGGACAAGCATCAGCCTACGTGTGCTCTCTGTACTTCTAAAGTTGCATGAGCTTAGACTCCTCACCTCTTACTTGTAGGCTTGTTTTGAATGGAGCAAAACTAAGGAAAAAAATATGGAAGAGATAAAACTAAAAAAGAAATTTCTAAAAATAAGATCCTCTCCTAATTTTTCTTTCCCTATATTTTTCTTCCCATCTTACACCATTCAACTCTCTATTATTGATGGATCTAGAAAAATAAATTAGGGACATAATTTATAATGAGAATTTCAATTAAGAATCAGGAAAGAGATTTAATTTTATGTGGCTTCAAAAATTTTGAATTTTCAGTTGAAGGGAGAAAAGTCAAAAAAAATTAATGGTGAAAAGATTAAATTACTTTTTTTGTTATTCAGAATCACTAGTTAATTTTTTTATTACATTTGTTAACTTACCAATATCGCTTATAAATTATATCAGTTTGTCAAACAATCAGTAACATTAGTTATTAATTTACTAATTTTACTTGTTAATTTATTTACATCATTTTTAAATTATAAGACCTGTTAGTAATTTACAATTAATGTTAGTAAATTATAAAACTTGTTAGTAATTAACAACTGATGCTAATAAATTAATAAGTAAAGTTAGCAATTTAACAATTGATATTGCTGCTTATGATTGAAAAACTGATATTAAGTTTTACATAATTATTAACATATCAACTCATATAATTTGCAACTCATATTCATAAATTAATAAATGAAATAAGAAAATTAACAATTAGTGATTCTATATAATAGGTGATGGGTATTTTGTTCTTTTCATCATCAAAATTCTTTTGACTTTTCTCCCTTGGACTGACTAAAATTTCAGAATATATTTGGACTCACCTAAAATCAAATATCTTCATTAGTCCTTAATTGAAATTCTCCCTAATTTACGTTTAAAATAAATATTAATATTTTAATATAATTATATCAAGGATATATTTTAATAGAATTAATTACCAAAAAACAATTTATAAAACATAAAATTATAATAAGATAAAAAATTATCTTTATATAGATAACTTTTTTCTACTTGTTGGATTCATTTTGTTATGTTCATTAAATAAAATATGTATACCTCTTTTGTATAATGGAGAATTTTTTGTGATAAAAATTTGAAAAAATTAATCACTCAGTCTTTGCAATTTTAACCTAATTATAACTCAATCATTGAATTTTAACTTGTTGTAACTCAAACCTTGAAGTTTGGACTGATTTATAAATCAATTCCTAAATTTTGTTTCTTGCAATTTAGCCCATAAAATTTTAACCTCTTAAATATTAGTCTCTATATTTTAAAAAAATAAAATTACAAAGATTAAAATATTTTAAAATTTATTACCAATATTTTAAATTATTAAATCCTTTTAATCTTTATAAATATTATAAATATTAAATGTTAAAATATTTTTAATCTTTATAATTTTATTTTTTAAAATATAAGGATTAATATTTAAGAGGTTGAAACTTCAAGGACTAAATTGTAAATGTAAAGTTCAAGGATTGATTCATAATCGAGTCAAAACTTTAAAGATTGAGTTATAATGAGTCAAAGTTGTGAGACTGTGTTATAATTGGGTCAAAACTATAAGGATCAAAATGATTAATTTTTTCTAAAAAATTTTATAAACATATTTTTAATTATTATTACTTTTCCATTCTAAAACTATTGTTATCTAAGGTTATAGTACATAGATAAAACTTCAAGTGACAATTTGTTTTTTAAAATGGGATAAATGAAATTTTTAAAGTGATGGGGGCAGTCGAAATTTTTGAAGAGGGGAAACTAAAATTATTTGGGTCTTCTTAAATATTTTTTTCCTCGAATAGTGGGGGCGATTGCCCACTCTATGATACATGCGGGTACGTCCCTACTCTCAGTAGAAGGTTGATAGTGTGATACTCGACGGAACTCCAAAATAGGGAGAGACGGAAAAGAATCCATCACAACTAGCCTTCTTGAAAACAATCACATCGGAATTTGAGACTCTTCTTATCTTTTCCATTGTAGAGACGTTGTCTGGGCATGCCATTGATGAAATGTATCTGGAAACAAGGAACAATCTTAAGGGGACTTGTGTTAAGTCCTTGGAGGCTTTTGAGAAGTTTGGGAATAGATTGGCAAGGATTGAGGAGACATTGATGAGGAGAAACAGAGATGAGACTTTGAAAACTAGGGTGGGCTAGTGATGACTCCTTTACACTTTGCGCTATTCTAACAATGAACCAAGACTGCAAGGCAGAGCAATTCCAAACAGTATTTTTATATGAAGTTGTTGCATGGAACTCTTTTAGCTAGGTATGAAACTGGGAATATCAAGCGTTGAGATTGTTGTTCGTTCGTTTGCATAATTAATGTTCTTGTTTCCAAAAATAAAGGGGTCATTTATGTATTTGGCTCTTGTAATGTTTCATATATAATAAACAAGGCGAACTTTTTAATTATTTACATGTTGAAATGAACGGAAAAAATGAGACATTAGAGGCTTTATCTGATACCATATGCAGAGAAAGAGACTGAGAGGAGAATAGATTAGAGATGTTGTGAGTACTGTTATACACAATCTTCTTATATATAAATAGAGAGAGGGATGCAAAGACAAAATTGATGACTAATAATTACAGAATAAGCTCCCTAATAATTACTGATAAGTGGTATTTTTGTAAAAAGTCTTTTCTACATCAGTTGAACGGATTCAGAATTGTTGTTAAAAGTTGATTTTAGCCTTGTCTTCTCCATTTTCCTGAATTATCACCTTATGCCTGGGTAGTCTTCCTCTTTGTAAAAACTCGCAAAGTACACCTTCTTTGAACATTTCTATTTCTGTTTGCAACTTCCAAACACGACGTCCTGCGCCATCACAGCCACCATGTTCATCAAATTTTATTAAATACAGTTGGAAAATGTAAAAAGTGTGTGTGTGTGTGTGACTTACAGCTAAAGGTCTCAAAATAATATTAAATACTTACGTATGGTTATTTTCCAGATTGTTTTTACCTAAAAATAATACTTTATTCATTCCATTAGTTTGTATGGTTTTTTAACAATGGTGGAAGGATAAAGCACATGTTTTCCAAGATACTAACCCCTTTAAATATTCTGGATCTTTTTCATCTTCTAATTATTATTAGTAATTTTAATTTGAAAAGCCATCAATTATAGCTTTTCCTTTAAGAAATTTGCATTCATGCTCAAACTGTTTCGAATTCAAATCTTCAACCGTTATTGCCACCAGAGATTGGAATTTTGGTTAAGCTTCAGAGATGAGAGATCAAGAATTCAAACCATGATTGAAGATTGGAGACCGTAATTTTCGTGGGTTAGTGGGAGAGTTTCAGATTGCATTTTATTATGTTTCAAACAATGGGTATTTTAATAATTCTATCTTCAAACTTATTTACTCTCAAGTCCTTAAGACTTGATAGATATTTGGTGATTTTATAATATTTTGGGGTATTTTTCAATGCTTCTGTGGGATTTTCATGGTGATTTTCCCTGTGTAAATACCAATGTCAATATAAATTTTCAATAAATATATATGACAAATCAATTTGTATCATTAATCCTTGTAGTTTTAAAAATACACATAAAGACAATGCATGAATTGACACTGATGGAGGTAACTTCGCTACAAGTTTGCTAATCCATTAATTAACATGGTAAAATTATGTTGATAATATGAAAATAAATTGACTAGCTATGATTAAAAGTTAAGAGTAATAGGAAAAAAACTTCTTGGGAAAATGACAATTAGGGACCCTTTAAGAATATTAATGACACCTTAAATTATTAGAAATCTCAAACATAGACCATGGTCCTTGCTTATAATAAATTATATTTTATTAATTGACTTGAAATTCACAACAAATTTCAGTAAATTCTCAACTAATGCTACAAAGACTTCCAACTATTTTTTGTTAATTTTGCAAACAATAGCAAAAAATTACAAGTGATTGGATTGCGATTTATAATTAACTTTTTTTAAATTTTCAACTAACATTACAAATAATCTCAAGTATATTTAGTAGATTTTTGAAGTAATTTATCCATATATTAAAAGTAAAAAATTATAAGTAATTGGCTTGTGACTATCATAAATTTTCAACTAACATTACAAATAATTACAAATATATATCTATTTGATCTTCCAAGTAGTTTATTTGTATATTGACAACAAAAAATCAAAATTCTCGAATAACTTTCATAATTTCTAATTGATGTTACAAATAATTTCAAGTGTAGTCAATAGATTTCCTAATTAATTCATATTTTTTAATTATAAGTAAGGACCATGATTTTTTATTGAAAATTAAATAATTTAAAATTTAAAATTGTCATTACCCCAAACTTCCTTTTCTACGTAGTTTAAATAGATAGTCTATTCATGATTTATTCATATGACTTATGAGAGGACAGGTTGATTACAGAGGCAAAGGTTCAAGTCTCGTGATGTTGCAAGGTTTAAAATCTGTGTGTTAGCTCACGTGGAAGCAGAGAAGAATCGTTGGGTCCCATCATGTTAGCCAAAGCAATGTATTTGTTATTTTAGACAAAAACATACTTCGTTGTCCCCTTCCTCGCATTGTGGCACTTCTTTCTTTGTCACTTTTCCTTTTCTTCATCTGCAGATTAGTTCTCAGGCTTGAAATTTTGCCTTGCATTTATCGTGCTTTGTAAAAATGGAAGAGAACATAGGTTTCGTTATTCTTTTTCATCCGTCCCAAAGTATACATCACAAGCACCAGAGAAGAAGTTGACTGTTCTTTGTGATGTATTACCGCTACAAAAAAAAAAAAAGACTTTATCACTGCCAAAAATATAAAAGTTGCCATTAAATGGTTGTCGTTATAACTATTGTCGTTAAGTATTTTGTGGTGGTATACTTTTAGTGTCACTAAAAGTACTTTTAACAGCAACAAATGTCATTGCCAAAACTTCTTTTGTTTTTTTTTTTTAAATGACAGTTTACTTTTATGCCACATCACTCCACCACTTATGCATCACTTGATGCTACTTTATGCCACATCACCTGTCATGTATGCAGTAGATGATGCCACATCACTTACCATCTTGTATCATGTAACATCTTGGAATTTAAAACCTAGAAATTCAAGTGCTTGAGAAGGGTAAATGGGTAAAATTAAGTGACTTATAAATTTATGATGTTTTGGATCACCAATAAGGTTTTTGGACTTTTGAACAGTTTTGAAAGGGAGATAAAATGGTGTGCAAGTCAATCGGATTTGAGTGGATGGCTAAAATGACATATGGCATTTGCTGTGTCATGTGCTACAGCGCATGGCCAATTTTTGAAACAAATAAGACTCAAGTTGTGTTTAATTTCAAAAGAGGTAAAGAAGAGGAACGTGAGGAGTGATGTAGAAGGCATTGAGGGCTGCTAGAGCTTTATTTTGAGAGCTATTTAAAGGTATTTTGAGTAAGATTTATTCTTGGGTAAGCTTCCTATATCTTTCCTTCTCCCATTATGTGAAATTTCTATAGATTTAGGTATGTTGGGGCTTGATCTTGGTTTCTTCAGGATATGACTGAATCCATTGACTTAGTTGGAGTTTTAGGGAGTTAAATCAAGCTTCAAAACCTTATTTTATGGTTTTAGTTGTGATTTGAGATTTTTTGTTAGGATTTAGATGAATCCTATGTGAAATTTGATATAATTGGAGTAATGTGGGTGAAGAAGTGATATTATTTAAGTGTTTGGGTGCTAAATGAAATTAATGGAGTGTGTTAGAAGTGTTGATAATGTTAAAATGAGATTTTAGATATATTGGGTACCTAAAATTTAATGATTAAATAGTTTAGTCAAAGTGATAATTGATTATTTGTGCTTAATTGTGTAGATTAAATATTGCTCGAGTGTTAATATGAGTGGACCTTGTGGAGCACGTATTAGACCATGATAATTCTTTTTGTGACAAAAAGTTAAGGTAATTGAATAATTCACTATATTTGATTAAGTGTTTAACTATTGAATAATTCACTATATTTGATTAAGTGTTTAACTATTTGTAAGTAAATATATAATTTTGCATATATGTGTTTGAAAGTATTGCATATTGCAAAATGAGGATATTGAACATAGAAAATGACTTTTAAAACAATAAATTTATGAAAGTATCGTTATACGAGTAATTTATAATTTGAGTACAAGTATGTGATTTGCATAAGAAGAGTGAGCATGATTATAATAGAGGGTGAGAGTTCACCCGTATGAAAGAGTAGTAGAAGTCCATATTATATTTATCTCCTTAGTACCTAGTAAAGTGCAGTGTTGGAAATTATATCCTTAGTGCCCATATGGGGTACTGTGTTGGAGATTCACGCTCCTTAACATCAGTGTGATGCGATGTTGAAGTAACAACACTTCAAATTATGTATGATAAGGGAAAACCATAGTTTGAAAGTGGGATAGGACACCTTTAGCCTAGTGATCCTACCACTAACTTAGGTCAATATCTATGTGCACTTGGTCTAATAGAGCTTTTGATTTTAGTCAGGATGATATGAAGGTTTGGATGATAGAATGATCATGTTAGAGTGCGAAAATGACATGGATATGGAACTAGTTATATTTGGACATATGTAATTGTATTTTTGTATATATAAGCTTTAATTGTTTACAATTGTGCATATTAATTGATAGTTGTGAGTTATTATGTTACTGAAATATTTATCTCATTTCATGATTATATTTTATAAGTAAGGGCTCTATTAGGAGCAAAAGGAAGGAAGGGACTACTGAAGTTGAAGAGTTTTAGCTTGTATAACTCTTTCCTTTTTTTTTTTTGTATTGTAATGAATAACTTGTAAATTTTTATGTCAACTTAGGATCATGTGTTGTTTTAAGATCACTTGCTTGAGAATTATTGTGTCAGTGTGAGTATCTTGACCTAGAAGTATGTATCTATGATGAATTATTGTGAGAAGTTAAGATACTAGTGCAAGTGATTTTTTATTGATTATGAAATGGAATGTCCATAAGAATGTTTGTTGTGAATTATTATTACCTCTAAAATTATGGTGAATTCAAGGCTTTAATGACCATTTGTATTTGGAATGTTATCAGGATACTAGTACAAGTTATTTAGAATGTTGTATGATTGGTTTATTAGGTTGTGTGTGATCCATTTAAGTTGGTTCAGGTAGTTCCAAGACTATTGGCACTAGGTTGGTGGTTTTGAACACTTACGTTGTGGTTTTGAGTTGAAAACGATCCAATTTGGGTATGGGCATTCAAATTTTAAATGACAGAGTGTATGGGTGTGGAACTAGTATTAGTAGCTAGAGGGCTCAAAGCTACGAATGAACACTTGAATCGCTTAAATTGGATGTTGAATGACGAAACGATGTATTTTAAAAATTGACCGGATGAGCTATCATGACAGCAAGAGTGCCCCACAGCATATTGCATAAAGAGGGACGTAGTCCCTCTGTACTGTCTATTGCGACAAGTGATTTATGCGCTACGGTAGATGGGGCATTTTTTTGAAATTTTCCAAAATGCCTATTTGATGCATTTAAGTGTTGTAATTAATTTTTATGCTTCTGCTACCTTATTTAACTCATTTTAAATCATGGTTTAAACTCAAATGTCTTTTTAAAAAAGGTTTCTTGGTATTTCAATATTTAAACTATTTTTCTTAAATTCTTGTTGTGATAACCTTATATAAAAAATTTAATTAATCTTAATTATCTTAGCGATATTGTTGGAGTGTTATTTTGGTAATATTAAGACCAACATTACATACCACGTCACAGGCCACATATTTGGCAGATGATGCCATATCACCCTGCCACCTCATGCCACGTCACATACCACGTGTGTGCCTCCTCAAGTCACCTCATGCACCACATCACTATCATAGCCACATGTATACCCCCTCAAGCCACCTAATGCTCCATGTCATCAACAAGCACCATGTCACTTGCCACATGTGTGCCTTATCAAGCCACCTTATGCACCACATCACATATTTATAGCAAAATATGCCAAAATCAAAGTTTAAACTCTTGACCTTTCACCTCTAAGCTTTAAGCCTCCCTTCTTTATCAGTTGAATTGAAATACACTAACAGTTATTATATGCAAAATCAAATATGTTATCTTACTACATACACACATCTCAAATAATATATTATTAAAAAGATATACATATATTATATTTTTTTTTAATTATTAATATGACAAAATAATTTATATGAATATTTAGATTATATTTTTAATAACATATTGTTTTTTACTAGTAAAAATTATTTTTTTAATGAAAATAAACTAAAATAAAAAATTTTAAATATTAAATAATATTCTTACTTACATTGTAACTAATTTTAAAATTTTATTTTTATTTTTGAAATGAAAATTATTAAATACATAATTATTATAAATATGTATTATATTAGTTTATGTTATATATCTTTTACATTTTTCTTCTCTCTATTTTTCTCAAAAATTAATAAACTAAATTATTAAATTTTTATCTTCTTGCTAAATGTTTCCCCCTCTTTTATTAAAAATATATTTTATCTATAATTTTTAATATCTTAAAAAAATATTTTAATAACAAATTAATTTCAACCACATAAATTTTGTTAATAGTCATTTTGGATAATTTTGAATTTTTAATGAATACTAATAACTTTTATAATACAAGATAATTACAAAGATTTCATATGTGATCAATCTAGCTAACCTTTAATCGTTCTCTACTTCATAGCAAGGTAGATTTAAATAATTTTTTATATTCTTCTTAGTAATAATTAGTTATAAAAATATTATTAGTAACTTTTTTTATAATAATGGAAACCAAAATACCTAAGTAGAACTACATGAAATCCTTATCCAAATGTCATTAGAGTTCAGTAAAAGAAGTAGATACCATATGTATACCAAGTTAAGCATCAAGAATGCAATATACAAATAATCTGCAATATCATTTGCATCTTGTGACATTGACCTGTACAACCTTAATGTCCTGATGTCATTTATGTATTTGTATGTAAGTAATAATTTATATGTAATTTAACTTGATTATAATTGAAAGAAATAGGCCATTAAGATTTTAATTTATCATATTAAAATACTAGCTTAATAACATAATTCTTAAAAAAATATACGAGCTATATATGTATAAAAAATGATGTATAATACAAAATTAAACTTAGTTTATCTTTACTATTATTCTTTTTGTTTCACCATACTATATATCTTTTTTTTTCTAATTCTATATATATAATAAGAAATTTAATTTCATAAATATCTTTTGAATGATTTTATTTAATTTTAAATTTCTAAAATAATTCATAAGAATTTTTTTACAATTTAAATGATAATTTTATAAATTATTTCACATAATTTAAAATTACATTTAATTTTTTAAAATATTTTTAGTGGAAACAAATGTTATCACTAAAGGTAATTATGTATATTATTTTTTATAAAAATACTTTTAGTAAAAAACAAATATCATCACTAAAAGTTCACTTTTAACAGTCACTTTGATTTTTAAATATTGTTGCCAAAATATATTTTTGGTGGCAATTTTTTAAACTTTTAATAGGAACTTTGATTTGTAACTGATTAAAATCATCATCAAAAATTAATTTTTTTTGTAGTGTATGATTACTCAGAGGGAGCTACTTTCGAGCAGGATATATAGCCCGGTTTCTTTTTGTTCCCTAAAGTTTCCACCATGTCAGCCACATAGATTTCACCATTAGCCATCTCACTAGAAGCTAAACGGTGTTAATGGCTGGGGACCAATGTCTTTATCATTAGGATCTACACGAACTTGATTGAAAGCACTAAAATTATAGCTAGGGACTTAAGTACAAAATATGTGAAAGTACAAGACTAAGTTTCCCTTTCAAGAATATGATTCCTTATTCAAGTGCCAATATATAACATATCTTTTTGTACATGATTATTTGACTGTATTAAATTTAAACATTACTGGGCTTATTGGCAATTACTCTCTTAAATATGTTTTAAATATGTTTTTTTTTTTTTTACAATCACTCAAACTTAAACTTGAAAACTCATATTTAAGCAATCATAACTTCTTTCACTAGACCCAACACCTAATTATATAACATGTTTAGTAAGTTATTACTAAATATATTCTTTGACCCTCTCCATATCTTTTGCTCCTCTTTCTTCCCAATTCACACAAAAATGTTTCTTAAGCTTCCTTTCTATCATCTCTCTCTTGTTAGTCCCCTCCGATTTTAGCTTCCCTAATTTGAACCTTCATCGTGTAGCTTATGTATATTTTATCATATTTGGATTGTTTACTGCCTCTCTGCTACCCCCTCTCTAATATATCTAAAATTCAAACCTTTTATGTAGAAAAGTTAGATGAAATTTCTCTGACCATTAATTAAAATGAAGGGCTAAGATTTTGAAAATTAGTGAAGTAAGGTTTATTTGCTTTTTCCGTATGTGCATATTATTGAGGTCAAGTTGACTTGGCTTCTCAGAGTTTT
>NW_026556604.1:0-33828 GCF_029017545.1 Prosopis cineraria
CAGACAGATCCAAAACCAACAATATTCAAGTCCCTCATGATATGAAGACAGTACGATGGATACTAGGAAACATTATAGAGTAGCTGCACTAATTAATTCCTAAGGCTTGCTGCCCAACCAAGACCTTAATATGAAGCTAAGCTCAACTAATTGCTAGTTTTGTTCTTCATATCACTGTATAATTCCTCGACACATGAGAAAGAAGCAATAAGAAAGATATTATTCTACCAGAAGAAGATTCAGGAGATACCGTATTTCTAGATTTTATTGGTGAGTAGAACAGAGGCAAGCACTCCAGCAGGCAGTGCCACCAATAGGAGGGGATATCATTTTCAACATACTAACGAGCGGTATCATAGAAATATATCTTTCTTGGCCTTTGGTCTAAACTGAGAAATAAAAGAATGCACTATCAACATATGAAGTACCATTCTAAGAGAAAGGAGAATTAGATACCCAACAAACTTGGTATCATTTCAGGTGGAAAATGTTCAGATTGTAAGGGGAAGAAACATGCATCTTGTGGTGTTAAATATAATTTGCAATTAAATCATTTCTTTCAGGAGGAAAAGCAATTCAAAAATTTTAATTCATATAAAGAAGCATTCTGATCCTGCAGATATTCATTTACGAGCAATACACATGATATTGTATGTTATTCTTAATGTACAGCAATAGCAAACTTAGGTAAAGAAATCAATAACATATACTACCACACCAAGTTGCATCGTGTTTCATCACATGTATATATATATAGAAGTAAACATATCTATACCTACAAGCAATTTTCTCAAGGTGAGGGGGTGTCTTTGCATACCTCACTTATGTGTAGCTCTGCCACCAACACTACCATGCTTTAAATGTTCTTGAATAAACCTTTCTTCTGCATGAGATGGGTACTTATTTCTAATGTACTCATAAAGGCACTTATAATAGGAGAAGTCAATCATGTCACCATCAGTTCTTACAACAAAAAGACACTTTGAGTAGTTAAACACGGGATGACGTCCGACCTGCACATGCAAAGTCATATATTTAGCAAAACTCTAGCAGGTAATTCACAAACAAGGAGAATTAAAAGACAAAGAATTAGCACCAAAAGCATGCTATCCCATCAGAATCACATATGTAAGTAGATATATAATATCAATAACTGCATTCTGTTTACTTATATTCAGTATTCACAGCAAATGAAATGAAAATAGGCCCGCAGAAAAACAAAAGCAAAGAAGATCCAACTAGTTAGAGATAGCATGCCTTGGATTTATGAAGTGAATATATACGCATCTTGAGTATTTTATAGGTAGGAACATATATTCTTAATCTCATGTCTTCTCATCACTTTTTTTACAACAAATGTGATTGGTGACCCAAAAAGGAGAAATGACTAGAGTCAACCACTTTTATGCTTTGTATCGCTATATAAATTCTTCTAGACACACAAGACAAAAGCAACAAGAAGGATCTCACTCTCTAGCAAAAAGAATTAGGAGATATAGTATTTCCAGATTTTATTCACATCAAGGCCACTCTTGCTCAGGAATAACAAATAAAAGATATGGGGAGATGAAATAGTTTATTGGGATGGAGGTTCCCTAGTCAAAGCAATGAATTTACATCCGTCAGAGGAAGTGCATGCTAGATCTCTTGAAAGAAATTGGCATGTTGGGGTATACAAAATATAGTAGATGATGAGAATGGAAAGGAAATTTAGTATGCTTGCATTATTTACTTTAAATCTTCCTGTATTTATCCTTCTTAATAATGTGTATTTCTATTCTTCTCAACTGTAACAGTAATTTTCTTTTGTTTAAGGGTTAAAGTGAAAGTTGAAATACTGGGTCAAGCTTCTAGCATTGACCCACCCTTCTCTACTATTGTACCAGTGAGAATGAGACCGCTTCTCAACTTAAATTCATTCTGTTGTTTTATTAACATTGCAGTGTTGCCGTTTAAATTGTTGCTTATTTTGTTTCAGATGGATTAACTGTAATTGAAGGTGGAGGGGATGACTCTACGAAGATTGCTCAATGTTGGCTAGTTCTGTAACTTTTTAAGACTTCAATTTTCATGCGGCTGGTTGTTTTTAGTAGATTCTTGTTGCTGTAATGGAGCTGGATTTTCATGTGGGTGGTTGCTTTGATTAGCATGCTATTGTTGTAATATTATGTGGCTGGTGTTAAAAGTGGTTCGGACTTTAATTTTCAAGTCATGTTGCTGGTTATAAATTTTAAATGTGATTCGAACTTGAATTTCATGTGGCTGTTATGAATATAATGTTCTTTGCTGTTATATTAAATGTGTGTTTGCTTTAAAGTTTGCCAAAAGAGAATTTGCCAAACTGACTTCAAAACAGTAAAAGAAGCCCCCACTTGCGTTTCCCAAACTGACTTTTTCATGGTTTTTATGTTTTGTGGATGAGCTTTAAAGGAGAAAAAAAAAAGTTTTTCTACCCAAACATCAGTTCAATGGAAGTTAATTTGCCAAAGAACTTTGGGGGTACCAAAAGAGGCATCCAACACCCCATAAATTGTTATTCCCTACTTCCCTTAGGTATTAGTCAAGCCTTTTCCACTTTAATGCAGCTGGAATTTCCATGTGGCTGTAAGTGTCAACTTGTGGTGATAATTGTTGGCATTTTACTGTGGGTTTTGATCTATGCCTCATCCATTTTCAAGTTTCAAAATTGCCTTCACTTTTTCAGGTATATATTCTATATTTCAGTTTTAACTTTTCAAGTTTCAGAATTGGCATCACCATGATTTAGGTATATGGTACACTATATTTCTTTTTTGGTTTCTCAACAAGTATATTTCTATTAGAAATAATCATGTTCAAAGCACTGTTAGGCAGTAAATGGGAGCACCTTCCTACAACAACTTGGGGTCGTTATATTGTGAGGGACTAACCCTTCCACTAGTTTCCAACCCCCTTATTCAAAGTCCTTCTTCTTTTTTTTCCCCCACTTGAAGGGGGCTGAATAACAGCTGGTCTGCCAGACCAGTCCACTAGCTTGTGGTGGACCAAGCCTGGCCATTGGGCTGGACCAGACCATGGACAAGCATGTCAAGCCTGATCATATTTCAGACCAGGCTTTGGGCTAGGGACTAACCCAGTCTTCACACACTTGTAAAACATACAATCTTCTAATATTAAGTCTACCAAGAAAAAAACTTCTAATGTTAAAAATAATTTGCAATTAAATCATTTCTTTCAGGAAGCAATTCAGAATTAGTTCACACAAAAGAAGCATTGTTGATCCTGCGGATATTCATTTACAACAAGTTCACATGATATTGTATGTTATTTTTAATATACAACAATTGCAACTCAGAAGTTGCATGGACAACATAATAAAGAAATCAATAGCATTATACCATCATGCCAACAACTTGTAGCATTACACTACCACGCCAACATGTTGCATTGTTGCCATGGCATCTAGATATGGATATAGAAGTAAGCAAATCATACCATAATTGATGCAAGACCGCATCCAATCTTATCATCATAATGTGGATGGTAAACAAGAAGTTTCTCTACCACAACTTTCTCATCCTCATCTGTCAATTGCTCTCCAACCATGTACCTAGTGTAGAAAATCAAAGACTTCAAGAAGATAGTTTTATAAGGTCAAATAAAGTAAAGTTGTAGAAGCTGTATCGGTCAATATTCCAAAGATGCAGCAACAAAGATGCAGCACATGTCAATGTGAGCAAATGATGGAGACGTAGAAATTATGACAGAAAATTTGTATACTATGTAGAGTCTCCCAGGCAGGCCAGCACTGTTTTCCGTGGTTATTATAGATCTCCATCTTAGTTATTTCCATGTGGCTGTAAGTGTCAATGTATGTTGACAATTGTTGGCATTTTGCCATGGCTTTGATGTATGCCTCTTCCATTTTTCAAGTTTCAGAATAGCCTCACTTTTTCTAGAAGAATTTACAGAATAACAATGCTTGTTTCAAAAGCAGGCAAGCACCATTTTTAGCAAATATTACAAGTACAAAGTCTCACTTGAAGAATCATGAATTTTCTCTTTCAGTCTTCAAATAGGCTTCAGGTTAGTTTAGCCACACAATAAGGTACACAAGAATTTTACCCTACAAATGTGAATAGATCTCCATCACACAATCAATAGTGCTCAGAGGCAAATGATATTCATACTATAATGTTTGTTTTCCTAACAAGGAGCCAATATAGTCTCATAAGGAATTCTCTAGAGGAGAATGTTAATTTTGGATCTTGCGTCTCTCTTCTCTCTCTAGAGTTTCTTGTTTCTGTTACCTGCATGGCTACTGCTTCCTTATACTAGGTATATTACGCAACAATGAGTGCCTATCATGATAATAGGTTTAGCTTTAGCATTATTCCAATTTCTCGTGCATTTAGTTTGATAACATATAACTCCTTTTGTTTGCATATATGGGTATTCGACAATGAACGTCGGAAAGTTAGAGGCAATACGACGAACAGTTGGAGAGCAACAAGAAGCGAGAAATTTCATATAATGAATTAGTGTCATGACCTGACCTTCCCGAGTGAAGGATATCCTTGGCTAGCCTAACGATTGGATCAATGTCGTTGACGATCTCCTTTGCCTTATCCTTCCATTCCTCATAATCAGGGTCATCCTGTAGCTTCGAGATTTGACCAGCATAGCTTGCTTCCTCACCTGTTTGTCCCGAAATCGGAATGGTGGGAACACTACAGAATAAGCGATGAGGCGTCACATTCACGGGGATTCGGGCCACAAAACGCCGCAAGTTTTGGAATTGAGAGCTATGAAGCAGAATGTCACGAAGTAGAGGGCCAGCCATTTCACATCTCGGGGTTGTACGATCCAGGCAAAAGGTGGTAATTGGGAGTGTGTTAGGGTTTGGTGGTTCTGATTTAGTGATTATGATGGCAAAATCAATGAAAGCTCCAGGTAGAGGGAGGAACTATGGCATTTTCAGTGATGACATTGACGCTGAAGATAATCGTGCTGGTTACTTGCGCAGTTAAACTAAACCGTTTTAGTGAAAGATTAGAGCGGCCAGTGACAAGCTGAGAATTTCAAAGTTACTTGTGATGAATTTGAATTTACATTCTAAATTTTAATAAAAAATATATTTTTTAATTATGTTAAAATTTAAAAAATAAATTTATAATTTACTTTAATATAATTATAAAATTGAGAGATTAAATTATAAATTTTTAAAGTTTTAACATTTGATATGTAAATTAAATTAATTGATCTTTTTAAAATTTTTTTATCATTTTGACAATTACAAATACAGTCTAAGGTTTCATTTATATCATTATATGTTCATCCTCTAGTATTTACATATAAAAATAATAATAATTAATTAATTTTTTTGGATTTATTTGTAACTCTTCATTTAATTTTTCACATTCTATTATGCTGTATAAAAAAATAAATGTATGATACTAAATAAAATATATGAAATAAATTTTTTGCAGAAAAAATTATAATTTAACTAAATTATTGAAAATGTTTTAATATACAATATTTTGAGTTGTATCTTTTTTTATCTTAGAAAATATGGGATATTTTTTTTTAAAGAGAAAAAACTAGAGATGTAACACCTGTTTACACTAATTTAACTCCTCTTATGTAAGATGTTATTATTAATGGCAATCTTATAAGTACTTCAAGTTTAGAAATATATTCGGTATTTTTAGTTAATATAATTGCATGTCTCAAAATTCAAATTTAAAATTTTAAAATAAGTTAATTCAATGCTTTCAATTAGTTATATTGAGTGGCCATCAATTTTTAAATTATATCTATTAATCTTCTATTTGCATAAAAAATATATCATTGTAGACAAGGATTAGCAAGTAGTGTAATTTGAAAATATTATATTTTTTAATTGTATCTGTTAGAATTTCATTTGCATGAAAAAATATAGAGTGGTAGAGAAGGGTTAGCAAGTGATGTAATTTGAAAATATTACATTTTTTAATTGTACCTATTAGGATTCCATTTACATTCAAAAATATATCATGGTAGAGTAGAACTGGTAATTTAGATGGGTTGAACTTATTTGGATCGAACTTAATTCAGACTGACTTATTTAGATTGAACTTAAAGTATCATATTTTAAAAAAAAACTCATATAGTCAAGCATGCTTCGAGCTTATTCGGACATACCTGGATATCCAAAACTTTTTAAAAATATTTTTTCCTTTATTTTTAAATTAATTTTAATTTTTAAATAATTCTATTAAGTATAAAATATTATTTTAATTTCAAAAGATTAAAATAAAAAATAATAACTTATCAACTTTGTACTTAAGTAACTCTGTTACTGTTTTGTTGTATTATATACTCCTTTACTGTTATGTACTCCTTTATTTGGAGAATAATTTATTCATGAATGTTTCCTTTATTTATACATTAATGTCTTATTTGTTTAAATATTACTTTTATTATGGTTATATATAAATATTTTATATATTTTAATTAACTTATATTATTTTAATTATGATTAAGTTGATTTCAATTCAGTCACGATAAGACCATTAATTTAAAATTATTATCCTAATTAGTTTAAAATTTTTAATAACCTTTGGGTAAAATGTACCTTTTGTTTTTAAATATATGAAAAAAAATAATCATCATTATATTATATAAAATAAATTCATTTAATAATGAGTAAGGTACCATTTTTTTGGAATTGTTTTTTTAACTTTTTATATTATTTAACCCCTATATATTAGGGTGTACATGCCCAAATTTTAACTTTAAAAATTTTTTCTTTAAAATTAATTATCTGATTTTATAAAAAAATAATATATTTTTTGATACACAAATAATGTATAGGACACAAATTTTAAATATTTTAACCATGTACATTATATTAATATAATATGAATAATAAATAAAAATTTATCTTTTAAAAAATAAAATTATGCACCATTGATAATAAAAAAACATGAATAAAATTAATATAAACATAAATATTTAAAATTTTATACAGTAATAATAATATTTTTTTATTATCAATGTCTCAACTATTCAAAAAATATAAAAAAATTATTATAAATAGTTATACAATAAAATATTTTTTTAGTTGAATGACATTTAAACCCTTATGAAAAAAATAACATAATTAATAATAGAGAATTTTGAAAAATAAAATTAAAAGTTATGAGAGTTAACTTAAACTTTTAAATATGAGGAGGTTATATGCAACTGTCTCAAAGTTCAGAAAAGTTTTATGCATTTTAGCCTAAAATTAAAGAAGTAAATTAAAACTTTATATAAAGTTAGAGGATAAAAATATATTTTAGCCAAAAATTTATTTAAAATATATATTTATAGTAGAATGAGAATAACCGAATCAGGCTTCATCGTTTTTCAAGAGTTTTGAATTTTATCTTTTCACATAAATAATTTAATATTAGTAACTATAATTAAATATATTTTTCCCCTTTCCTCCCGAAAGAAAATTTTATTTGTATCCCCTTAAAATTTTAAATATATGTGTATTTGAAAATATAAATTTGTTAGATATTAATTATAAAAATAAATTGTATAAAATTTACAAAATATAGTTACATAGTTGCACGGGTGTCAAGAAAGGATCATGTTATATTCAAATATTATTTTCAATAAATTCATATGATTAAAAAAAAAAGGAAAACATGTAGCATCATAAAATATTTTTACCAATAATATGTGTATATTAACAAATCAATCAATGAGATATTTAAAGGAAGATTGGGAGAATATGATATTTAATTAGATGGAGGGATATATATTTTAAAATTTATTAAGGTTTACTTGATGAAATTTTAAAAATTGTATTTACAGAGAAAAAATTAATTCATTGTTGAATTAATTAGTGAATCAAAATTTATCATTCTCAAAGAGTTTTAATTTTTATCTTGTTGCATAAATAATTTCAATAACCACACTTTTTAATATACTTTCCCCTTTTTTCCTCCAAAAGAAAATTCTATTTGTATCCCCTTAAAATGTTAAATATATGTATGTTTACAAATACATGGACATCGATCATAAAAATAAATGGTATAACCTTCAAAATTTAATTTTAATAACAAATTTATAATGTATCAAATTCTGCTATCTTGGGAGAGTATGATATTTAGATGAAGGAATATATCTTTTTATATTTATCAAGGGTTAGTTGATGGAATTTTAAAAACTGAATAAATCTTGGTGAATAATAAATTTTGTTTATTATCCTACTTCACTTGTTCATTGTTAGACCTTCACTTAATAATCGATGAAGTAAAGCAATTAACAATATTCCACAAGTAAATGAATAAGTGAAGTAGAGTAGTTCTGACATTAATTTAAATGAGGGTAATTTTATCATTTTTCTTAAAAATTTAATATCAAAACAATACTCCTAACTGTAGTGAAATTTTAAAATTTTAAGGGTTTTAAATTTAAATAAGTATGGTCCAAGGATCATTATTGAAATTCTCCCTTTTTAAAACCTTGTATTTGAGACAAATTTATATTATGACTTATGTGATAGAATAAGAAGCTTATCATCATGAACAAATAAAAATATGTGAGAAATGCTTAGCCAGAGGTTTCTAAATATTAGAAATTGTCATTCTCTTAAAGGCAAAGAAAAAAAAAAAGAGGGAAAAATTGTCATTCCCTATTTAAATCATCAAGGTGGTTTCCTGCGATGGCGGTGGCCTACGGCTGTGTCATGAACGCCGATTATTCTGAATGTTATCTTATGGTAAATGAGGCTGAAGGACAACGAGCGCGTGATGATCGGATACGCAATGGGTTTCTGATTTTCAACCATGGGCATTTTCGGTCAATTGACATAACTAGCGTCTTCCCCGTGCGATGCACGGGCCAGAGATCATTTAATTATATTAGTTTATCTATATTTGTAAAGTTACTTTCTTTTAAAATAAATTATGGTAGAACATTGTTGTTACATGCTATGTAATTAAAATTAACATTAATGTGCTATTTATTTATTTTTTTTAAACAAAGTGTGATCTTTAGTTGAATTATATTAATTTGCCACTAATTGAACAAATAATAAATATGAATGACATAATCACAATTAATTTTGTTGGAGTACAGTCCATAGACAAAAGTTTAAGCAAATAATTAGTGTAAAGTATCACACCAAAAAAAAAACTACAATCCATTTGCAATGTTCTCAAATATCCCCTGAAATACAATATTGAACAATCTTGAAGACGTTTTATTACTTTTGCCATGGATTAGTATCTTTAAGCCTTTTGTGTGTAAATTTATTTTCATCTAATCCAATTAATTACATGTATGGATATACTTATAATGATTAATGCCTTATTTTATTAGTAAAGTATCAAGTGAGTTATTCAATATCAAGGTCAAAGTCTTCTTCTCAACCAAAAAAAAAAAAAGAAAATCTAATAAGCTAACAGGTGTAAAAAATAATATAAATGTTTAATATAACTTTCATATAAAATTTTTATCTAACATTAAGCTCTCAAAGATGTGAGTAAAGCTTGTATCCTTAATAATTGCTAGCTTCTATTATCCAGCGTGTCTGGTCAATTGTACAAGAGAAAATCATACTTAATTTTATCCAAGGTCAGCTGTTTTTTAAAAAGAGAAAAGAAAGACAATCAAGTAATTAATGCTGCCAATAGTTGAGCATAAATCCACTTGGTTACGATAATTAATGCCACAAGTAGTTGAGTATAAATTCATTTGGATTACGACAATTTATTACGGTCAATAATTAAACACCAGATTTGTTAACAGTGTTTATTACACCCAACTCTGAAAAGGTGAGGTTTTGCACAAAATAAGAGTCAATGAACTTATTGAACAGGAACAATATGTGAAATTTAAACCCCTTATTGTTTCACTGAGCTAATTTACTTCTTTCAGAGTACTACATACAGAATATGATCGGGCTACTATGCTAATGTCCAGTCACAATTTCATCCAAAATAAACTTGTCGTTTGCTTTTCTATCTCCTGAATGACATATCGGGACCATTAAAAATTAACTCCTCAACAGTGGGAAATATCAATACAATGTTTATCAGATTATTAATAAGTTAAAACCTCACCAAGTGAAGTATAGGAATAGCAGTCAAAGTTCCAAATCTTCCATTGGTGCGACCAACAATTTCATGAACCTAGCTTCTAAGCTTCTAATCTGGAAAAATGCCAAAAATGAATCCAATTCATGATCCAAAAGAGAACTAAAATCACAGATCATGCAAAGATAAGTTGAAACTTGACACATAGGATAATGAGCTTCCATAGAAATACTATCTCAATCAAAGCAAAAGAAATGGTAAAAATGGTAGAAGGACCTGCCATCAATAGAATGCAATATTCCCAAGGAAAGTTCTCTGACATCAACCAAACTGCAAAAAAATTTCTTTGCCTCACTCATTTCCTTTCTCTAACTCTGTTTCCCCTCTACCAAAGGGTACCTTGATGTAATAGAGTATACCAGAAGAACCCTCTTAAAAATAATTTGTTTCTTTCATTATAAAGCTACCAAATGGTTGCAATTCAGTTCTAGAATGCCTTGAGTGATTTTTTTCTTGTTACATCAAGAGGGTTTGAACCCTTAATGACTACTAAACCCCCATCATATTTTTACCTTGCCACTATGTTAATTATATTATATAAACCGACAAAAGATAGAATCACAATCATTTCAGTATTCAAGTATGGACTTATTTTCAGTGTTTTTAGCTTTGTGCAAAATTCCAATAAGAAATGTAAGTGATATGCATAAAAAAAATGTAAGGTTGATTTTATTGAATAAAAATTTACGGGCACATACTACAGCAGCTAGAGTCAATCTCCCCTAATCCTCAACCCCTTCAAGAAAATAGAGTATTGAGAACAGTTAAGTTTCAAATCATGATAATACTCGAGTCAGACCTTTTCATCTGCACAGTCTAACAATTCACAAGAATCTCTACACGAACCCTCAGTTGTATATATTTATGAAGTTACACAGATAAGTATAACCAAGGTTATGCAGTTTAAGATGAAAATAACATTAACACTACACTCATGTCATAACATGATTGTAGTTCAACCCACATTCTTTTACTTGACTTGTAGCTTCATCAATTTCAATTATTCTCAACTTCACATCCAAATTCATCCAACTGCTATGTGTATTATGTGAGTTGGCTATTTGTATTCATCCAAATTCATTCACCAAAAAATTTTAAATTGGTAAAAAAAGAACCCAGCATTTAATACTCTAATTTCTCCACTCTATTAGTAATTAGATCATACGAGAATCACTTTGGTTATTGGCACAACAGAATAAAAACCATTTTAAACAAAAGTATTTGCCTTTCCTCAGCCTCTTGTTTTCTCGATTGACTTGGATTTACTCTAGATATTAATATGTGACCAATCTAGTTAAAAAAAACCATGTAACCCAAGATTATACCATTCCATGGATCAATCATAAGTTCAAGGTGAAAAATGTGAGTAGATTATGGCTAATTCTGTGCATTAATTATAATCTTTGTTGTTGTCTTTGAACCACTCAACAAACATGCAATTATAATGAAATAACTACAATTATTGTCTCCAAAAATGTTTGTTCCATCATCAATCAAAACCTGACATGACATTAAGGGTCTCACTTATGTCATAAAACACAACAATTCTCAAAATTATGAAAAAAGAACTCAGATATAATGGCAAATATAAACAAAAACAAACTGATAGAATCTGATTTCTAGAGGTGAATTAGAAGTTCTATTGAAGAAAGTAATGCTAGAATATGGAAACATTTGTAGCTCCAATAGAATAAGAGAAAATAATCTACTAGTAAAGGTCGTGCAAGAACCTCACTCTTCCAGATCTAACAGCCAAGGAGAACCTCCAAAACACAATAAACATAAAAAATGCTTGTCTACGACCTCCATAGATACTGCCCTATTCATAATGGAGAAATAAACAATTAAGTAAATGAAAAGATACTTCTAGGACTCCTAAAAAGTAGGGAAGTGGTGTGAGCAAACTTAGTGCATGGGTAAAACTCATAAAACTCCTTCACCACCAACCCCTGCTTGCTTACTATCCACTTTCTCCATATTCAGTCACATGGTGCTACATCAAAGACTTTACACGAACCCGAAAATAGATGGAGGAAAGCTTATCCAAATTTGAATTGAGCACCGCAATAAGATGACTGGATGATGAAGATTCATGGCCACGCTGGGAATGAAGACTGGAGAGGCAAAGAACGTTAATGGAAAACTATAGAGGCAGGAAATGGAGAATTTCTTCCAAATCCTAAGAATAGCGTCGATGATTGGCAGTGGAGATCCAGGGCAAGGCGGAAAGAGCGAGACCCCGAGATAAGATGGTCACAGCGGTAGCGACAGGGATGACGAGGACGAGGACGAGGACGAATGAGGGGCAGTTGAGGCGGTCCGTTCTGCGAACTTGAAAAATTCTCGGATTAGAATTAGAATTAGAATGAATGGTCAAGACTTCAACACAACTTCAAGAAACCACCATCAGAACTTCCAATAATAACAATCAACCATGACGATACTATGGAGAATCACGGCTGCCGATTGAAATCTCCGACATTGAAAGCTAACTTCAACTAAAGGTGAAAAAAAACCAAACAAACACCACCCAGTAGAGCAACAGGAGCGATCGAAAAACCCTTTTGAGCCCAGCAAGTGGAAAAAACTAGCAAACTCACGCTTAAATGGCACGCACCGCCAACCCCACCCACGAAGAGTTCAAATACGATGAGATCCCACCAATTTACCCCACCGCCAACCCCAGCTGCTTCAAAAAACTCCTCATGTGGCAACGAAATGTAATGAAACGGGCAAAAGGGCAGCTCACGTGGGGTCATACTGTTCATGCACTGTGCACCGGAAGATCCCAAATTTATATTAAGTATAGATAGATTGGTGAAATGAAATCCCGCCAGTTGACCCACCAACCTTCTCATTTAATCTGTCCCGTCTACGCAAGACTGTCCGACCCTTTCTCCATCTTTTTCTGTGTTATAGTAGTTACATTACGAATAAAATATATAATATTGATTGTGATGAAGAAAAAACAAACAACAGGGCCACCAAATATTATAAGAATATTAATACTATAATATTTGAATCTCTATCTCTCACATCATAATATTATTGTAATTATAATAGTATAATAGATGGAGGCTGGAACACATGACTTGGAACACGCAGTTAACGAAGACAATAGATGGAGTTCTGACCACAAAAAAAAAAAAAGGCCACAGATAAAGCACTGTTCATTTACTGTAGAGATGGCGATCCCGCATTAATAAAGGTAATAGATATTTAAATTACAACTGAGGGCCCGCAACATATTAACCATTTTTTTATAATTCTGTAAGACATATGCTTAATTTCCCCCAAAATACGTTAACTATCTTTTTATTTTACCTAAAATTCGTAAATATCTTTAGCTGGCCATTACTATTAGACATGGCTGAACCAATGTATAACCTTTTAAAATCTTAAAATTTAACTTAATCATTTTGGATAATTAGTATTATCTCTTATTTTGTTGAGATTCTATTTTTAATACAAAATAACATATCATATCTTTTGGAGATATCAATTAAGTTAGATATAAGGAAAAGTCTATAAATACCCCATCCCTTTTCATTTGTAACCATCATTTAGTTACTCTAAGCACACAAGTTTTCTCAAACTCTATTTCAAGATGTTTAACGGATTTTTGTATTTTGAACACGTGCGTCGATTTGGTTTACAAGGGAGATCTCCAAGTGGTTTAATTTTAAACAATGTCGATTCTATCAAAAAGAGTTCTTCAAAAAGTTTAACTTCAAAAGATGTCAACTCTATTGAAAAGGATTCTTCAAAAGGTTTAACTTCATTAGAATCTCATTCTGTTGGGAATCCTTCATGGCCACCGCCCAAGAATGATTATTCTGCAAATATAAGTAAATAAGATGATTATTCCATCGACATTGAGATAAATAGTCGTTGAGCAGCCTTTATGATTTTCTGCCTTTAGAATTAGGATTCTATAGGTTTTTGTTAGTTTATATCTCTTCATGTAGATCAGTTATTCATCGTAATCTAAAGATATTTATTTGCAATGCTAGTACCTTATTTGAGAATAAGCGTTCGTGCATGTGGCAATATATTTCTTTTATATAAATGATCCTTTTGCTTGTTTCCACAATCATCTCAAAGTTTTATTGTCTTGTTTTCCAAATCCTAAACGACATAAAATTTCATCCAATTAATATTTATGATATATATACACACTCATGCATATGCCAATGAAATTTGAAAAGTTTCTTTTTTTGGTCATATCCTGTTTGAAAAGTTTATAAATAGCCCAAAAAGCTCCAAGCAATTTGTTTCAATACAAATTCTATAAAACCCAATCCAGTGAGGAATTTACCTTTTCGATCTAATTTTGCAAGCATGCAACCCCATGTATCGATCAATTCAACATCTCTATTATCAATAGTTATCTAAAGATACCATTTAAGTTTACTGGTTAATTAATTTTTAATTGATAAAAATATAATGGGTCAAAATAATAAGTATATTCCTATATTTTATATAAGAAGATTTCAAGCTTCACAAGGAGATATAATGGTTTTGATAGGAGAGGATTCAGTTGATGATTAAACAAACTTTTTAACCAGAAAATCTTATTTTAAAGAATTTTTTTTAATATTTTCCATAAAATGATTAGGGGGTGGGAGAGGAAAGAAGCATTATTCATTCGACTAAAAGTTCCCGGAATGTGACTTAAGAATTTAAGTAAAATTTATTGTGAATTTACCCTTTGTCTGATGAATTTATATATTGCTTCTTGTGAATTTAAGGACATTTTTTGTTTTTTGTGAATTTTAGAAAGGCCAATGGATTTATGAAAAATCATAAGTGGTTCTCCCTAAATTTACAAGTGCAATATATGAATGTTTAGAAAACCAACTGGATGTTAAACCTGAAAAGTAAGGCATAGAAACTGTGACATAATAATTAAATAACAATAATAAACACACATATAAACTTATAAATTATAAATTAATAATTTTATAATTCACCAGATGTGGTTAACAAATTAAATAATTACATATGCTCAATTTTTCTTGGAGATGCTATAGAATATCTTAGTTCAGAATCAATTGCTTTGTGCTCTTACCATAATGATTCCTTTGATCAATCGCATACTAAAGAGTTCCTTAATAGCATTGATGGTTCAAGTCTTCCCCCTCACAGACTAATTTTAAAAGTTGGGATGCCTATAATGCTTATTAGAAATGTTGACTAATTTTAATTGCACTCAATTGATTATTGAGCATTTGGATGATCGCATCATTGAAGGAAGGGTGTTGAACGGATCAACTGTGGGTGACAAAGCTTGGATTCACAAGATCAATATGACTTCTTCGAAGTCATGCTTGCCATTTAGATTGAAAAAGAGACAATTCCATGTTGGATTATATCTTTTGCCATGACCATCAATAAAAATCAAGGTTAATTATTAGATTATGTTGGATTATTTTTATCCACTCTACTTTTTACTCATGAACAATTTTATGTTGCCTTATCCAGAGTTAAAAATAAGGTTGAATTAAAAATTTTCATCCATGACTTTGAAAATCAACCACTAACTACTACTAAAAATGTTTTCTGCAAAACTTTGATAACATTACAGGTTAATTATAATTTTTTTTTCCCACCTGGCTGCGCCCCACTTTTTGGGGATGATAGGATGACATTGTCTTAAGTTAATGTCTTGTCTTTAGCTTATTTGTGTATCTTACTTTCTCAAGCTCCTGCTTGCCATTTCATGGGAAAAAAGATAATATTTTTTTTCATGTTTATTCTCAATTTGCCGTGAAAGATAGTATTTCATTTATTATGAGTTTGCCTATTTTCACAAGTACATCATTTTGTCCTTTCAGGTGAATGAAGCACATATTTAAACACGTGACTTATCACAAGCATGCCCATAGCTATAACTGCAATTATAAAGAAGCTTGAGCCCTCTTTTTGTTGGCATTGCAAATGATGCCCAACTTGTACCCGAAAAGCAACACTCAATGGAGGCAACTGCACTGTGCTAAATGTTTAGGGGAAAATACTCCTATGTAAGACCCTCTCTCATATAATGTCACTCTTAAAATTTGTTTTGGAGCGCATGATAATGTATTATCCACTTTTTACATCTTGAAGTTTTATTACCAAGTCAATTCGACCAAGTTGCAGCACGGTTATTAACTCACTTTGTACATGAATTGATGCAGCATCTGGACGGGGTTTGCATCATACTTAGTGCTATCCAACTTTTTGGTTGTAATTGTAAAAATCAAAATCCTTAAATACTTCCATTTCATTTCAACACTGAACATATCATTCTAATTTCTTAGGAAGATGACTTTTTGTCGACTCATTATGAGGTCGAACTCCAGAGACTATAACATCACTAGAAAATCATCCTCCCTTTCAGTCATGCATTTTTTCTGAAAGACGACCCAAAATAACAAAGTCTGAGCTTACCACTCTACAAGGATTTAAATCTCACCTCCTATAGTCTGCCATTTTATCTTAGTTGTCAAATGACTGCATGAAACCATTTCAAAACAAAATTTGTAAACGAAGAAAAACAAGGTGCACGGGGCAAAAAACTAGTTATACAAAAAGCATGACCAGTAAAACAGAGAGCCAGCTAGGAAATCACCATATACGATCAACATCGAAAGCTCCAGAGGCCTCAAAGTTTAGATGTGGCGAGCTTGATGAGATCCTTCCTGATGATTTTTCCTGATGCGTTCTTTGGTATTGAAGAAATAAATGCCACTCTTCGAATTCTTTTGTATGGAGCAGCCTTTTTCAACCAGCCACATCAACTTGTTACGCTACTGATTCTCATGGCAAGTATTATTACATTCTTGCTTCATTTTCCCGCATGAGAAATGGACCCACATTCATGATTATTTTCATTCATTTTGCTTATCATTATACCATCACTTATCTTGGAGGCAGTTAAGCTGAATGTTAAGAGTTAAGACCAAATTCGATAACCTACAAACTATATTTGTCCGTTTGCATATAAATAAATATTACTATAAAGAAGAATTCGGAGGCTCACCTGTGCTGCCACAAAATCCATGATTTCCTTTTCAGATACATGACTTCCACTTTTCCTCACTACGTATGCCATTGGATACTGCCCAGCCTCCTTATCTGGGAACCTGAAAATATAAAGCGTATGATAGAATAAAGCAAGCCCAAATCACTATATTTGTTCTGATTGATTTTCTTTTCTTTTGTTTTTCAAAAAATAACAGTTCTCTTGGATTGGGAGATAGAGTTACGGTATGACAGCTGCATCTGAAATTGCAGGATGAGTAAGCAACAAGGCTTCTAGTTCTGCTGGGGGGACCTAATACAAGAATAATTGAAACAACATTAAGAGACCATGTCCATTCTAGATATCGAAGGCAAGAGTAATTCCTATATCTAAACGACTATACCGATCAGACTAGAAATGAACCGAACCAAGAAGTTGGTTTGAGTGAAATTTGGGTTTTAGCAGCCATAAGAGATTACTTTTCACCTCCCTCGATTTCAACTGTGGCTTGTAGTTTAAAAAAATAATGAAATTGTATGAATTTTGACGGGTACCTGATATCCCTTGTATTTAATAAGCTCTTTCAACCTATCAACAACGAAAATATATCCGTCGCCATCAATGTAGCAAATATCCCCAGTCCTCAACCATCCCTCTGAATCAAGGGTTGAGGTGGTTGCTTCCTCATTACTGAAATAACCTGCCATCAAGACGCCCTCACTGTCACAAATTTAACATTACAACATTACAACTCCCACTTAATCCACTATTCCTGTCTCGCTATTCAAAAAATTGATAACTTTCGTCAATCAACGATATTATTATGTTACAGAATATTGACTAGAGATCCAAGTCTATGAAAAATATGATTTAAAAAATAAATAAAAGACCAACGATTCCATTCACGTGAGACCAAAAAAATAAAATAAGAAGTATGTCAGTTCTTTAAAACTTACTTATAATCATAATAATAAAATAACGGCGCACCTTTCATGATAGTGGGCCCTCTGAGCCAGAGCTCACCGGTCCGATTAGCCGGCAAAGCCTTTCCAGTTTCAGGATCAACGACCTTGGCCTGCATGCCCGGTGACAACAGCCCCGCCGTACCGTACCTCCGACTCTCCTCGAGTGAGTCCGTGGATACCCCGACTCCCGTGGATTCGGTCAACCCGTAACCCTGGAGAATTGTGACGTTCGGGAACTTGTCCACAAAGCCCTCTATCACCCCCTTGCTCAGTGGAGCCCCACCCGACACCACCGAATGCAGTGACCCCAAGTCGTACTTCGCCTTTATCGCATCCGCCCCATTTATCATCGCCACCAATATAGGCGGCACTAGCGGCAGGTACGTCACACGGTACTGCTGGATCGCCCATAGCATATCGTCCATGTCGTACTTGGACAGCACCACTGTCGTCGATCCTGCAGCCAGAAGGCCAGTTACGAACACCACCAGACCGTATATATGGAACATAGGGACAATGCATATGAAAGTCTCCTCCTTATCCATATTGAGTCGACTCGAAAATATCTGGACCATTGCCATTAGATTCCGGTGCGTCGAGACCACGCCTTTACTTGGACCCGTGGTACCAGACGAATACAGTAAAGTCGCAGTATCATCTTGGTAAACTCGATCCCTGACTTGGCTAGCACGGGGCTCCGTCTTCATCATCTCGCCCAGCGTGGTCACGATTTTAGGCTCTGTGATGGGGGCGCCTTCGTCTTCCTCCATGAGAACGATCGGTACATTTGAAATTGCGGTGATTTTGGCTAGTAGGGGCCGAATCGTGAAGGCAAGGGAAGGCTTGGAATCGGAGATTTTCTTGGAGATTTCGCGGGTGGTGATGATAGCCCCAAGGGACATGACAGCGAGACAGACGACGGGAAAGTAAATGGAATTGGGGGAAAGAAGGAGGACGACGTGGCCCTTTCGAATACCGATGTCAGAGAGAGAGGTGGCGACGGCATCGACAGCCTGCCAGAGTTGGTGGAAGGTGAAGTGGCGGCCAGTGGCGGCGTCGATGAAACCAAGCTTGCCGTGGTGGGCGCGGGAGGAGATGAAAGCGGTGACGTCGAGTGAGTACTTTTGAGGAAGCGGCAGTGGCTTCCGTTTATTGTAGAAGATGGAGTTGGATTTGCAGAATCCACTTCTTGCATCAATTTCAGTTCCCTCCATCTCGCGATCTCACACAAACACTTCGCTGCTGGCCTGTATTTTATAGAGTTACTAACACTGTGTATTACTATTAGCGTTTGTCTGGCGCTGCAAGAGCACTAGACAAGCCCCCCGCCCCAGCCACAACTAGTTTCTGCACCGTCCACTTTTGTTGGTCCAACTGTGTAGCAACACGTGGAACGGCTAAATCAGTTTACCTCTTTACTTCGCTTTACGCCGAAATTCCCTCGCTTGTAAAATGTCCGAAATGCCAATTATCGCTTTTTTTTTTTTTTAAATTCAAGAAGATATCAATAATCAATCAAGGTTCTAGGCAATGTTTTTATAATCGAATTGAATATTAAATCAAAAAATTCAACAATTTACAACTCACATGATTAAATCGAATTAAACCAATAGTCAAACTAATAATATAATAATTAAATTAAAAAATTATATATATATATATAATAATTTAAATATAAAAAATAAATATGTAATTATTACTTAGTTTAAAAAAATTAAATATTTTAAATTCACCATGACATAACAAATCATATGATACAATATAATATTAAATAATTAAAAAAATTAATTATTTTCTAAAAAAAATCAATAAAAAGTAAAAAAAATTAAACAATTTGATTCTTGAAAATCGAATTCAGTTGATCAACCTCAAAAATAGTTTTTATATATTGACCGAATTGGAATCCAAACCAATTTGACCATCCGATCCAATTCGATTTTAAAATTATTGCTAGTTTTGGGTAATACACGAAAGAGAATCACCTTTCATAATCATCCACCACCTTCTAACAGTAAAGTGGAGGTTGATTAAAAGATCTTAATAAATTAAGATCATTAGTGACTAGCAAATAGGCACACACATTAACCTCTCTAAATATATCGACATAGCTATTGTTACAAAAAAGAATCCTAACGTAATAATTATATCTTTAAAGAGATGATTTACTATCTTCAAGCAGGCAAGGAGATTAATAGCTTTTGCCCAATCTATTAACACATCAACATGTTGTGATAGGGGACGCGGAAGCAGAATCGTGCTTGTTTAGGGACAGAACCCTGAAACAACAAAAAACACAAGAACAAAAGGAAAGGGATGAATTTTATGATGGAAATAAAGAAAAGTATGAAGTAAATAATAGAATAATGATCAAGACGAAGATCCTCTAGAGCACCTGCCTCTAGGAACCTTAACCTTCGAAGACACCACAAGAGTTGATCACGCTCTTGATCACGTCTGTTTCTCACACGAGATGCCACCACAAAGCACTAAGGCTCACTAGAGTTATAAACTCTAAAATGAATAATTTCATTCAACTTTTGTGTTGTTTACAATAGGGAGCATGCCTAATTTATATAGGCTCATAGAAAAAAATATTTCCTAAAATTAAAACCCTAATTTCCTAATACTAAAATGAGAAATAATATAAAATAATGATAAAATATTTAGCCACATAATTTAGGAGATGTGATCCTAAAATTATGGGATTACAAAATTTAGAAATTAATACTATAATTAATTCTAACCTTTGACTAGACTCAAAATAGAAAATTAAATCAAAGGACCATTAAAATAGGAAATAATTTAGGAGACAATCAAGGGATCATAAAGAATTTAAAATCACGCCACCCTTGACTTCTTTACTAGGGTTTCATGCCTCCTTACTTGCAAGAGGCTCAACTTGTAGTCTTCCTTGCATTGGGCTAAGGTCTGCATCTCTTAGGCTTGACTCTTCATGAGTTTGGATCTTAAATACATTATACACGTATAGATGCTCTCCTTTAGGCTTGAGAGGAGTGCCCCAATGCTCTCCAAGCTCTTGAACTTCTTGCACAAGACTGAACAAGGCTTGCTTCATGGCTTTAGTTCGGGCTCTTGTCATTGGACCTCCAATATGTTGTAATGGGTCTTTAGGTACGTTTGATTGGAAGTATTGGACTCCTTCTATGTCACCATGCTCATGATTACCATCCTCAAGCTTCGTTGCCATTAATACTATGTCACCCGTGCCATAGGGTCCATCATTCCCTCCCAGTTGGAAAGGATTCGTCCTCAAATCTGCAGAATCATATAAAGATAAATCAGAAACATTAAATGTGGCACTAACATTGCCATAAGAGCTAGGAAAATCAATCTTGTAAGTATTATCATTAATTCTTTCCAAAACCTTGGAAAGGTCCATCTCCTCGAGCTTGAAGTTTGGACTTCCTTTGATTAGGAAATCTCTCTTTCCCTAAATGTAACCAAACCCAATCTCCAGGCTCAAAGATCACATGTCTCCTGCCTTTATTAGCTTGCTTGGCATATTGCTCATTCTTTTGCTCTATATTTGCTTTAACCTTAGCATGTAAGTCCTGTACAAACTTAGCTTTTTTCTTGCCATCAGTGTTAGCATGCTCAGAGAAAGGCAAAGGTAAAATATCAATAGGAGATAATGGATTGAAACCATAAAAAATTTCAAATGGAGAATAAGAAGTAGAAGAATGAACAGCCCTGTTGTAAGCAAATTCAATATGAGGTAAACAATTCACTCAATTCTTCAAATTCTTCTGAATTATTGCTCTTAATAGTGTAGTCATAGTTTTGTTAACTACCTCAATTTGATCATCAGTTTGTGGATGGACAGTAGTGGAAAAAAGTAACTTAGTCCTTAATTTATACCATAGGGTACGCTAGAAATGACTAAGAAACTTCACATCTCTGTCACTCACAATAGTCTTAGGTAAACCATGCAAACGAACAATCTCTTTAAAGAATAAGTCAGCAATGTTAACAGCATCATTAGTCTTAGCACAAGAAATAAAGTGTGCCATCTTAGAGAACCTATCAACAACAACAAATATGGAATCTTTGCCTGTAGAAGATTTAGGCAATCCAATTATAAAATCCATAGAGATATGTTCCTAAGGGTGAGAGGGGACGGGTAAAGGAGAGTAAAGTCTATGAGGTTGGATCTTAGATTTTGCCTGTCTAAATTTAATGCATTTATCACAAACAGATATGACATCTTTCCGCATGTGAGGCCAAAAGAAATGATCAGACAAAATAGCCAAAGTTTTATCTACACCAAAGTGTCCCATCAAACCACCACTATGTGCTTCCTTAGTAAGCAACTCACGCATAGAACAAATAGGAATGCATAATTTATTTTTCTTAAAAAGAAATCCATCAAATTTAAAGAAATCACCAGATCCATGATTTTCACAAGATTTCAAATATTTTTAAAATCAGGATCAGTTTTATAAAGATCTTTTAGAATCTCAAAACCAAGTAATTGAGCATGCAAATAGGAAAGTAATGTATACCTTCGAGATAAGGCATCAGCAACGATATTTTCTTTACCTTGCTTATGCTTAATCACATAAGGAAAGGTTTTAATAAATTCTATCCAGCGAGCATGTCTCTTATTTAACTTACCTTGAGACTTGAGAAACTTTAAACTTTCATGATCAGAATGAATGATGAATTCCTTGGGCCACAAATAATGTTGCCATGTTTCTAAGGCCCTCTTTAGAGCATAAAGCTCTTTATCATAGGTGGAATAATTCAAAGCTGCGCCGTGAAGCTTTTCACTGAAGTAAGCTATGGGCTTAGAATCCTGCATTAAAACAGCACCTATACCAATACCAGAAGCATCACATTGAATTTTAAATGCTTTAGAGAAATTAGGCAAAACAAGTAAAGGGGCATTAGTCAATTTATCCTTTAGGGTTTGGAAGGCCCTTTCTTGTGTTTTACCCCATTTAAAGGTCGCATTCTTCTTAACAAGTTTATTAAGAGGGGCAGCAATGCTAGAGAAATCCCTAACAAATCTCCTATAGAAGCTTGCTAAGCCATGGAAGCTTCTCACTTCACTTGCATTCTTAAGGGTTGGCCATTCACGAATAGCCTTAACTTTCTCCTCATCTACACGAATTCCCTATGATCCAACAACAAATCCTAAAAAGATAACAGAGTCCATGCAAAAGAAACACTTTTGAAAATTAGCATATAACTTATATTCCTTCAAGATGTCAAACACATTTTTAAGATGATTCATATAATCAGTCAAAGATTTACTATAAATCAGAATATCATCAAAGTAAACCACAACAAACTTGCCTATAAACTTTCTAAAAACATGATTCATTAATGCCATAAAAGTGCTAAGAGCATTAGTCAAACCAAAAGGCATAACTAACCATTCATATAATCCAAATTTAGTTTTAAAGGCAGTTTTCCATTCATCACCCTCTTTCATACGAATTTGATGATAACCACTTCTAATATCAATTTTAGAAAAGATAGAAGCATCATGCAATTCATCAAGCATATCATCAAGTCTAAGGATAGGGTAACGATACTTTACAGTGATTTTATTAATTGCTCTACAATCAACACACATCCTCCAAGATTCATCTTTTTTTGGCACCAAGATAACAGGGACAGCACAAGGGCTAAGGCTCTCACGCACAAAGCCTTTCATCATCAATTCCTCTACTTGGCGCTGGATCTCCTTAGTCTCTTCAGGGTTAGCCCTATAAGCAGGCTTGTTTGGAATAGCAGCTCTAGGCAAGAAATCTATCCTATGCTCAATTGCTCTTAAGGGAGGAAGTCCATCAGGAATTTCATCAGGGAATAGATCTCTATAATCCTGCAACAAAGAGACAACACTAGAAGGCAAAGTGGGGTCAAAAGTATTAGTAGAAAAATAAATATTCTTGGAAATTACAATAAAGGCTTGCTCACTCATCAAAGCCTCTTGAATCTTACTTTTCCCACACAATAATATTTTTTTTCACTATTTTCCTTCACTCCCACCATTCTATTTTTTTCTTTTCTCACCTTCTCACCACTCTTTTTCCTCTCTTTTGATTGATTTTCAAGTAAAGTAATACTCTCTTTCTTTTCTCTCTCACTCATGCCACAATCAAGGAGATCTCTCCTTTTCTTGTAATCTTGAGTAATCTTTAGTTGATCTTCATAGGCTTGGATGGGCCTAAGAGGATTTAATACAACAATCTTGCCTTTAAAAGGCACCTTGTAACAATTTCTAAAACCATCATGAGTAGCCTTACTATCAAACTGCCAAGGCCTACCTAATAACAAGTGTCCAATAAGCATAGGGGCTACATCACATAATACATCACAAGTATAAACTCCAATAGAGAAAGTAATCAACACTTGCTTAGAAATCCTAATTTCAGCAGAATCATTCAACCATTGCAATTTGTAGGGCTTAGGGTGTGGAATTAAAGGTAAAGATAATTTATCTACAAGTAAAGTGCTAGCGACGTTAGTGAAACTACCACCATCAATTACCATGCTACACACTTTCTCTTTGATGAAGCATCTAGTGTGAAAAATATGCTCGCGTTGCTCATGTTCATCATCCTCCTTTGGTTGAATATTGAGAGCTCTTCTTACCACCAAGATAGAGTCAACTACACCATTGCATTCAAGCTCATCATTTGATTCATGGGAGGTAGAATCATCATCAACATTATCAGCATCATCTTTATCACTTTCATGCACACTATCATAGCCACCATCATCTCTCAAGATCATAACCCTTTTATTGCTACAATCTCTCGCCATGTGGCCCACACCATGACATTTGAAACACTTAATAGGAGAAGTGTTAGATGAATAAGAAGAAGGTTTAGGGTTAGAAGTTTTACCCTCATACTTGGTCTTTATTTTTTCCTTGACCTGGGATGTATCTTTGGCTTTGGAATCCTTCCATTTGGAAGTTGTCTTGAGTCTTTCCAAGAGGACTTGAAACGTTTGTTCTTATTTCTCTGCTCTAACTTTATAGCCTTGTGTATGAGCTCTTCCTTGTCCACAAAAGTGTACAAGTCAAGCTTATCTCTCAACTCTGGCCTCAAGCCATCCATAATTCTTGACATTGCTTCACGTTCATTTTCTTGAATGTTTGCACAAAACTTCAAGATATTCAACTCGTACACATACTCCTCCACTGTCATAGATCCTTGAGAAAACATTCTCAATTTTCTATTCAGCTCTGTATAGTAGTAGCTGGGGACATAAGCCTTTCTCGAGTACCTTTTAAGCTTCTCCCACGTTTTAATAGGCTTTTTCCCAAGTTGGCTTCTTTTGTACTGTAAATCTTGCCACCAATAAACAGCATAGTCAGTGAAATTCAAAGAAGCAGTTTTTACCTTCCTTGACTCAGACAAATCAAGAGTCATAAAGATTTGGTCTATCTTCATTTCCCAATCAAGGTATTTTTCTGGATTGTTGCTACCCTTGAATGAAGGATACTTTACTTTTTGGTCCGGTAAGTCAACACCACATTTTGAGGATTTCTTTCCCTTAGGAGAAGGGGGTTCTTCATACTTCTCATCATCGCTGGGGATCTTATGCTTCTTTCCTTTAGAAGAGAAAGTCTCCGGCTCATCTTTATCCTCTTTATGGAACCTATGATCAAGTTCCAAGCGAAACTGCTGCAACTGTGTTTTGATAAGTTCTAAAACAGAGTTCATATCAATACTAGGGGATTCATCCTTGTTATTCATGTTCACAGGAGTACTAGAAACCATATAAGATAAAAATAGGTCCTCACACACACAAACTCACGTGTTTATTCTCAAGATAAAGTCACTCGTGTTTCACAAAAAAAATTAATGGCTTTTTTTTAATGATGAAAAACACACTTGCCTTTTACCACTCACTAAGCTTGTGGATAGAATCCAATGGTGAAACCAACACAAATCAAGAAACTAAGGAACAATCAAGTGAATATCTTCTAAATTAAGGAAACTAGAAAATAAGCACAAGGTGAAAAGAGGATTTTTTTTTTTTTGCAATTTTGAAACAAATAGGAAAGCAAAATTTTCAAATAAAATTAAGCTTGTTAAAGAAAAAAACCACACGTGACAAAAAATAAGAAAGAAAGAAATAAAAGTCAAAGAGTTAAATACTCAAAGACAAAAATAAAAAACTAAATAAAATAAGAGAGTAGCACAAATAGCAAATAAGAGAATAGAGAATTTGAAAAGTGCTTTCAAAAAATTAAAAATAAGGAAGTGATCAACGTATAAGACTTTCCTATCACCCAAGTTGACTTTTCTCTTTAGGCAACCTCTTGGTGACTTGGAGTTCAAGAATAGCCTTTTTCTACAGTCATAACTCACAGCAATATATTTTTTTGTAAATTTTTTTTGAATTTTCGGATTTTTTTCTCTTTTTTTTCTTGACACACTAACACTTTTTTTTTGCCATTTTTTTGCATGAATTTCTAGGTATTTTTTTTCTCTTTTTTTTGAGAAGGATAATAAAATGAAAACTCACATAAGATAAAAAGTCACAAAGATGAAGAAGAGAAAAACCAAAAGATAGAAGTAGATGGGGTAGATAAGAGATGATCACAAAAAGAAATAACTCAAGATGAAAAAGAAGAAAGAAGGACAAGAATTTAAACCAAAACTAGCAACCAAGGCTCTGATGCCAATCTGATAGGGGACGCGGAAGCAGAATCATGCTAGTTTAGGGACAGAACCTTAAAACAATAAAAAACACAAGAACAAAAGGAAAGGGATGAATTTTATGACGAAAATAAAGAAAGGTATGAAGTAAACAATAGAATAATGATCAAGGCGAAGATCCTCTAGAGCACCTGCCTCTAGGAACCTCAACCTTCGAAGACACCACAAGAGTTGATCACGCTCTTGATCACGTTTGTTTCTCACATGGGATGCCACCACAAAGCACTAAGGCTTACTAGAGTTATAAACTCTAAAATGAATAATTTCATTTAACTTCTGTGTTGTTTACAATAGGGAGCATGCCTAATTTATATAGGCTCATAGAAAAAAATATTTCCTAAAATTAAAACCCTAATTTCCTAATACTAAAAGGAGAAATAATATAAAATAATGATAAAATATTCAGCCACATAATTTAGGAGATGTGATCCTAAAATTATGGGATTACAAAATTTAGAAATTAATACTATAATTAATTCTAACCTTTGACTAGACTCAAAATAGAAAATCAAATCAAAGGACCATTAAATAGGAAATAATTTAGGAGACAATTAAGGGATCATAAAGGATTTAAAATCACGCCACCCTTGACTTCTTTACTAGGGTTTCATGCCTCCTTGCTTGCAAGAGGCTCAACTTGTAGTCTTCCTTGCATTGGGCTAAGGTCTGCATCTCTTGGGCTTGACTCTTCATGAGTTTGGATCTTAAATACATTATACACGTATAGATGCTCTCCTTTGAGCTTGAGAGGAGTGCCCCAATGCTCTCCAAGCTCTTGAACTTCTTGCACAAGGCTGAACAAGGCTTGCTTCATGGCTTTAGTTCGGGCTCTTGTCATTGGACCTCCAATATGTTGTAATGGGTCTTTAGGTACATTGGATTGGAAGTATTGGGCTCCTTCTATGTCACCATGCTCATGATTACCATCCTCAAGCTTCGTTGCCATTAATGCTATGTCACCCGTGCCATGGGGTCCATCATGTTGGATCCCTTTCTGTGAGCAAAGTTCCAATGCTTGGATCATAGCAATTATTTCTGTTATAGCAAGACGAAAATTTCCTACATCTGTATATATATAATATCAGGAATCCTAAATACATGTGTCAGCATATTATGAAACTACATCAGCTTTATGTTTTTCTCTTGTGATGACAAGTGGACACAAGTTAAATAATTCCTCCAAGTGGCTTTAGGTTTGAGCCTGCTTCTAAAGGAGTGTCTCTTAATGATGCGGCTACATTCTTCATGCCATCATGCAAAGCCTGCATCATGATCTGCTATCATTTTTTCTCCATGTGTTCTAATGTTTCCAGGGATAAAACAAAGAATCTTTGGTTCTCTTCCAGTTGCTTATCCATCTGGTCTTGAATTCCTTATAGTACTTCTGCCACAGGTTCATTGGATATGATCAGTGGGTTTGCTTGTCCACTTTTTAGCTTTGAACCAGGGCTTGTGTTGTTGCTTTTTATCGACATTGACACTACGTGCTCGCAATGTTCAACTGCCTCAACATCAGGCATCAAGTGTTCTGACCCTATGTGTGCAGAGGTCCCTTCTGGTTTGTGAGAACCAGTACTTGTTTCATCAGTCATTTTGTCATTTCTTGTCCTTTTTATCTTTATTACATAGGTCCTACCAAGCATGCTAAAAATTGTTCATAAAAAACAATCAAGTGTGTGTCGTGAGGCGTGCTAGAGACACAGGGTCTCAAAAGGATGGAAGAACCTGACTTCTATTCAAACGCGAGGAATCCAAGCACCCTTACCATAGTTTACTCGGATGTAAGTATGTGAAGTGAAAAAACTTAATATAGATGTAGGGAAGCAGAGATACATTAATTAAAGAAAGAGGTGGCAGGCTATGCCAACCGTACAACAAAAAAATAAATACTAAAACTACATGATAAAAAATAAAATAAAATAGTAGACACGGAGTCTGATACTGAAAGTTTGTTGATGTTGATGTTGATTGTTGGGAGAAGGCTCATCAATCTCGTTGAATTCGATTATCATAGGTGGAATGCGGATGGTCTTGAGTTGGTGGTTAAGGCTTCATAAATATTTTCTTTAATTATTTTAAAGCCAATTAAATTGAATTGAGCCTGGACCTCTAAATTTACAATTGAGGTGCAAACATTATGATAATGCATATGACCATATTCATTGTACCACTACTTTCATAATTTAAACAACTAACACAATCTCTATTTTATTTTTCAAAAATTTGTGTCATCACAACCCCTATATAATTTAACTTTACACATTCAAAAACATATACATCTTGTAAACACCATATTTTGTCTGGATCCTAATGTATAAATAAGATAATAGAGAAAATAATAAGAATGAAAATAGAAAAATATTTATGACAAAAAAATATGATAAAAGCTAAAAGGTATTGGATACGAAGATAATGAAAAAAATATATAATCAAGCTAGATCATAATATAATAATTAGAATAATTAGAATAAATATAATATAATATTATAGTTTGAAGATTTCACGATAATATAATCTAATATTATTTAAAGATTTCAAGATAATCTCATATCTAATATTAAGATTTAAAGATTTTAAAATAATATAATAATCAGGATATAATAATAAAAAAAGATAACAATTAATATTCAATCTCTAAAAAATAATAATACCATAAGAATATATAAAATGCTAATATGGATCACGATAGGATTGCGATATTAGAAAAACCTAGGTGTATGGGTTTTCCTAAGCAAAAGTAAAGCATGGAACAGTTAGAAAGACTCAAGAGGACAGTGAAAAAGACTCAAGGAGACAATATGAGAGAAATGATAGAAGACTAAAATTAATAAAAAGTTCTACAGGTATGTTCACCTTCCAAGCTTTTACATTGATCAAGTATTTCATAAAGTTGAGTCTTAAATGCTGAGGCTATAATCTTTTTGAATTCCCATTCGTGATCTCTCATCTAATTAAATTTCAATATTTTGTCTTCATGTGCTTAAACACTGTGTGCATGAGGTCATGATTTTTAATGACTATTGTTTTGTTCTTCTTCATCTTGCGCCTTCACACGTGAGCCTTGATCTTTAAAACTTTTCTTCTTTTATGCCATAATAACATGATATGAGTGTTGGATTTTAATATGATTCTTTGATGAATTTCTAAATAGAATATAATTTCTAATCTTTACATATTTTATGTGACAATTATTATTATTATTATTATTAAATTTGATTGTAACATACGCAAGCACGCACGACGATAAATTATCACAGTGCATTATTAAAAGTGTTTTATATCCTTTTGACTGCGTGAGACTTTCAAAGTCCATGCAAACTTATAAGTTAATTAATTTATTATTTTATATAAATTATCACATGTGCATAGTTTTGAAATCATTGGTTGTATGAGACTTTAAAGTCTTTATAGATTTATAAATCAAATAACTTATCTTATGCTGCAATAAATTATCGTGGGTATGTATAAATATATTATTCATAAATAAAAATAATTTTTTTAAAAAATAAAATAAATCATTGTTGAAAGATAACTTTAGGATATATGAGATTCTCATAAATCCTATCAAAATATTTTCCATAAAATTATTTCTCATAAATAAAAAATAAAATATTTTTATAAATAAAAATTACAAACCAACATTAAAATTATTTTATAAAAAATTTAATAATTAATATTTTTCTTAAAAAATTTTCAACTAAGAGACAAGCATTTTTATCTTGAATTACATGGACTTTGATCCCTCAAAAGAGTACATAGGCTCTAGGATTTTATTCTAGATCAAGTCCAACTTATAAATAAATAAAATTCTCCTTTCTTAATTTTCTTACTTTTTATCTTATTTTTTATTATGGATAATTAATATATTTTTAAGGCCATTTAAATTTATATAGTTAACTTAAGGTAACTATTCACATAAATGGGTATTGTGGGTGTCTAACACCTTTCTCATATATAATTAACTCCCTTACCTTTTTTTCTATACATAGACCATGCATAAAAAAGTTTTCAAAATTACCCTTTAAATTTTGGTGGTGACTCTAAATATTTATTTTTATTTGATTTTCCTCCTCGCGAAAAATTCTGAATTGAGCGCGTCACATCTAAATCACCATAAATTAACAAAAAAATGTACAAAATTAGATTTCCCTTGTGTTCATGACAACAATAAATCACCAGGTGTGCCAAAGACGCTGAGTCTCAATTGTTAACAAACGATTCCCGAGCTCTCTTACTATAGTTTACGAATATAAAAGATACACAAGAGTTAGAATAACAAGTGTTTGATTAATGCTAAAGGATTATAAAGTGTTAAAGATTACAAGATAAAAAACAAAAGTAAAGATAAATATAAAAGCTATTTGAATCTAAGAACTATAGATGTTAAAACGTCAATATTTGGATAGGTGTTCTCCTTCTTCTTCTCTATGATTTAATCCTCCTTTAATAATGACTAAGATGCATTGGTTGCTCCCATTTAATCTAGAACGTACTTGTGAAATATCAAGGATTCTCTATGCAAGGTTTGTGAAATTCATGGCACAGTCTATTAACAATGCATTCCATTATTTAACAATCAGCCCGTGCCTCTGAGACACTCATAAATAATGATCACGTCTTTATAAGATTTTGGGCTCTTTAAGGTTATGGTTTTACATACCAACGGTCTAAGTAGATGCTTTGAGACTTAGGATTCAAAGGCCCATGTTCATCTAACTAAGTTATAGTCTTTAGATCTAGACGGGCCTTTTTGTTTAAATTGCTTATTGGGTTGACTCTTTAGTTATTTAGCTCACTTAGGTTATAGCCCTCAGTAGGCGACATTTCAATTTAAGCCCAAACAATGCTCCTTGCTTGCTAGTGGCTGGTAATTATAAGCCATGTAGTATATTTGAAAAAAGACCAAAACGTCGCTTCATCTTTATACGCCTTCTTGTCAATATAAATTTCTATTCCTTTCTTTGTCTTTCCTCTTGCTTTCTCTACCATTTCTTGATCCTTAAGCTTCCGCCCTCCTTATTCCTTTCATTCTCTGTCCTATAATGGCCTCTTCCTCTACTGTGGCTGCTTCTGCTGTCGCTTCTTCTAGTGTTTCCATTGGGAGCTTGCCCAACTCTTTAGCCATAATCAAAAATCCTATCACCTTTAGGCATAATCAAAAATCCTATCACCCCTTTAGGAGGACTTACTATGGTAAATACTTCATCTTGAATTTGCATTTCTTTGGGTTAAGTTCTTAGTCTGATTTTTCCCCTGTATTTGCTTCAGGAGGCCTCGTCATTCCATCCTTGTGTCGCTTGTAGTATGATTTTTGTCTTTTGTCTGATTCTTGCATATTTTAGGCATAATGCTGATCGCATTGTGCTCTATTTTTCAGTACCTCTACTTAGAGCTTCCACTTGTCCAACCAGAGCGATGTTGGGTATTTAACTATTGTCCTGAGCTATCTTTAAGCATTATATCTAGTATTTTTTGTTCAACAGAATCAATTGTCGAACTATAATTGTAGAGGATTGTACAAAAGGTTTCTTTGACCTATCATTCATTGCCTGTGATTGGCAAGTAAACGATCCATAATAGAAATAGATCACCAGATGTATCTCTTGTAGGTTGTCAAGAAGCAAGGAAGCTTAAGAAATGACTGGCTCAATTCAAAATTGAAAAAATGAGAGAGTTTTCAGCAGATCCATATTTTGATATAATTAATTTTCTACAATAAGCCGGTCCTCGGAGCCTAACAAACTAGTACAGACAGATCCAAAACCAACAGTATTCAAGTCCCTTTTGATATGAAGACAGAACGATGGATATTATGATACATTATAGATTAGCTGCACTACTTAATTCTTAAGGTCTGCTGCCCAACCAAGAGCCATTATTATGAAGCTAAGCTCAATAAATTGTTAGTTTTGTGCTTCGTATCACTATATAAATTCCTCTCGACACACAAGAAGGAAGCAACAGGAAGATATCACTCTACCAGAAGAAGAATTCAGGAGATACCATATTCTAGATTTTATTGTGATTAGAAACAGAGGCAAGCACTTCACCAGGCAGTGCCACTGATAGCAGGGGATATCATCATTTGCAACATGCTACGAAGCAGCAGTATCATAGAAATATATCTTTCTTGGTCAATTGGTCTAAAGTGGAGAAATAAAAGAATTACCAACATATGAAGTACCATTCTAAGAGAAATGGAGAATTAGATACCCAATATAAGTTCTGTATCATTTAAAATTTAGGTGGAAAATATATGTTCAGATGGTAAGGGGAAGAAACATGCAATCTTGTGGTGTTAAATATAATTGGCAATTAAATCATTTCTTTCATTAGGAAAAGCAATTCAAAAATTTTAATTCATACAAAAAAGAAGCATTCTGATCCTGCAGATATTCCTTTACAAGCAATACAAACGATATTGTATGTTATTCTTAATGTACAGCAATTGCAATTTAGAAGTTGCAAATAAAACATAGTAACGAAATCAATAACATTACCCTACCACAAGAAGTTGCATTGTTATCATGACATGTAAGTATACCTGTAGAAGTAAACATATCTATACCTACGTGCAATTTTCTCTAAGGTGAGGGGTTGTCTTTGCCCACCTCACTGACCACCGACACTACCATGCTTTAAATGTTCTTGAATAAACCTTTCTGCATGAGATGGATGCTTATTTCTAATGTACTATAGGAGAAGTCGATCAAGACACTTTGACTAGTTAAACACGGGATGATGACCGACCTGCAACATGAGAAGTCATATATTTCTCAAAACTCTATAGCAAGTAATTTACAAACAATGAGAATTGAAAGACAGAGAATTAGCACGAAGAGCATGCCATCTCATCGGAACCATGCATGTATGAATGTGCGGGTGGTGTGTAGTGTGTGTGTATTCCTCCAGTTCTATATAAGATCAACACATTTTAACGTATAATCTAATTCACTTTATAACTCACTAACTGATGAGAGTTTTTGCGGCTTCAAATAAAATATAAAAACTACCTTAAAAAGTAAGAGAGAGAAAAA
>NW_026556605.1:0-33815 GCF_029017545.1 Prosopis cineraria
TTACAGATATGAAAAGTGCCTTTATCACTTCATTTTTGCTTCTGTGAACAAAACATGACGACTAGCCCTAGGATCATGTACTTTCTAAACTCAAGCTTCTCTGTAAACTGCCTAGGCTTCCCCTTGACATAGAAGAATCCAGTCCCAGCAGCCCGAGACAGCCGAACAAACGTTTGAGCCTTTTTCTTCTTATCACCCATTCCTTATTGGCTTATCCTGTCAAAAAAACAAAATCAAACGATCCCTTGTTCAGATCCTCCAAGGTTTCATAATTTTGGGGTTAAATTAACTCCTCAGTCCATAAACTTTCACTCAATTTTTCAATGTGATCCTTATCCATTAAAAGTTAGCGACTTGAATTTTTTGTTGTGGATTCAAAATTTTTTTAAATTAAATCTTGTTATAGGGCCATTAAATTTTTGTGGATGTAACCAACCCTATACCATCTTTGACTGTATCCAGAGATTAAAGTAATTTAACGACATGACTGGGACATGTATTCTTCCCAACTATAATTCAAGCACAACTGACACTTGTATACTTGAGTTGGACCCTTGACTTAATATAATGCCTAACAATTTTGATTCTTGAGACTCTGAATATGGATGATTCATGTCAACCATAAGGGTAAAGGTAAATCAAGTGAAATCTACTCATGTGAATGAGGGATTTGGATTTAATAACTATACTTAGTATAGGCACTGAATGTCTGAAGCATTTAATCGTTGAAATTCAAATCAACCGTTCAGATAAAATCACTTATTTATTAATCTTAACTGGGGTATGAATTCAAAATCATTGATTTAAAAATTTAATGTCCATATTAAGTATAATCACCAAATCTATATCCGTGAATGGGAGTGACTTGGCAATAGCATGAATCACGCATGTTTAGAATGTCAAGATAGTCACACGAAGTGTGGCTCAAACGGTAAGCAAGCTTGAGCTCAATAGTTTTGAGGCCTTTACAATGTTAAGAGTTAGATCCCACACATGAAAAACCAATTACAAGGTGGATCTCCTCAATATCCTAAGCAAGATTAGTCTAACACCCAAAATATTTGTGCTGATGGGCTCGCACACAGTGCTTATAACTGAAGAAATGACATTTATGGCTGAGCAGCCTCTTGATTGCAGGAGTCTCTTGAATCAGGATTTGTTTAATGGTCATATGGAGCAGGCTAGCTGGATATTTGTATTTTATTAAGGCTTTCAGCTTGTTTAGATTGACATTATAATCGATTTTGGGGTCCAAATAATTGATTTTTGAAAAGATTAACCAAACAGCAAAAAAAGTTGATAACTGATTATTGAGCCAGAATCACATTTTGAAATAAACTCTAGAAGGTTGCTTATAAATTCGATTTTACTGTTAAATAATATATTTACTTCTTAAATAAAGTTTAACAAATTTAATAATATTAAATACAACTTAATCAATAATTTAATTTTGAAAATTAATGTTCTTTATGATAATTTGGACAGCTAAAATCAATTTTAGTATACAAACAAATTACGTTATAACATACTTTCTCCGTTCAAAAATATAAGGTATTTTTAAGGAATTGGATATTAAAAAATGTAAGGCATTTTTAGTCTTTCAAGGTGTAATCATTGTATTGTTTTCAAAAGTGTCCCTATTAATAAATGACTTTATATTTATTGTAAGATGTTTAATAAGAATAATATAAAAAGATAAGGTTAGTTAGAAAGTAAGTAACTATTTTATTAAGGGGTGAGATTCGGTTAAAAATACTTTACATTTTTTAACGGAAGGAGTAATCAATTATAATTAAAATCAATCATATTAATCAATTATTTTATAATCAATTAAACCCAATTGAAATTCAAACAGGCCATTTGCTTTTTTCTTTTTTTTTTTTAAAAAAAGTAATGGAGATGCTTGTGGGAAAGTGAAAAAGAATGCGGATAGCAAATTGTTGGCCACATCATTAGAATTTTAATGGCATGCAAATGAATGTGAATGGCTAGGATCTAATCAAAATTAGAAGTTTTCTTTTTTATTATTATCATTATAAGGGCACAATTACAGACATTTAACTCTAGAGGCCAGACCTAAAAATTGAATGAATTTATGGGAACCTACAAAACAAAGGACTCAATTACATGGTGCATCACAAAACTACTTCAGACTAAAGTGTAATCCACATAAAAAAAAAAGCCATTACATATCATCTGAATAGATCTTCAAAGAGAAAACCCTAATTTCATACGAGGCCAACATAAATTTTTTGATGCACAAGATATATATCAGGAAATGAAATTGGTCATCTCTAAAAATAATGACGGTTATCATTTAAAAAAAAAAAAGTAATTCTAGGACGTGCTGACCACAAATAAGCACTGTAAAGTTTAAGGTATGCAGTTGGCTTTGTAAACTTTAAAAAATAAATACATAAATAAATTCAAACTGTGAACACCATGGATGACAACAGCAAGAATTTTGTATTTCCAAAGGGAGTGAAGCTTCATATGGTAAATTTTGATGCACAATAACAATCACATGCAATAATAATCAATCTGTAAAAGCAAAATGTAAGAAATTTCATTAATTTGAATTTGAATTATCAATATATCATAAATATATTCACATTCAAAAAGTGGCATGCCTGAGTCCTGAGATAAATCAACTTGTAAGAGCTAGCCATGCCATGGGTTCGAACAAAGTAATGACTGCAACAACTCATCCAAAAACTACAAGGTATTTCCCTTTGAATGAAGAATGAAGTTGACAATAACATACCACATAAAAGAAAAGCCATTACATAACAGGTCATATCTCAAGAATTCCCAGGCACCCCACATTTGTTGTAGTTCAAGCCAAAGACAGAAAGATAACTGAAATTTCAGAAAATGATGATGGCCATGTATTAGCAAGCAAAATGGGAGCCCACCGAATAAAAAGTGGAATTGAGTAAGAAATAAATCAATCATCAAATTGGGAAGACAAAAGTCCAACCTGGCTCATGTGGAAAGGGCAAGTGATCACCGCTAAGACAACAGTTCACCTTACCATTATCCATATGTTTTGAACTTGTGAGCTACGTTATGTGCTCAACTTCGCAAGGGCAACACTGCTCTTTAGCAAATTGTGCGTATTAAGCATTCAAAATCCTACAGCAATGGTTTCCACAAAAATTTTTGAAATAAACACACACAGAGAAAAAAGCAGTAGTCTTCAATAATGGCTTATACCAAAAGTTGAAGTACAAAGACCATGGCATGATAGATTGCAAGCAAACACAGACTATAGTATCAGCATATTAAGGCAAGTTGCCATTGCCAATTGATCTCATAAAGAAGCTATAAGAGGACATCTAACCTAAACTCAGAAAGTCATGTTCCACAAACACAATATTTTGTTATAATTGGGCATTCTATAGCCATCACGGCTATACCTCAAGTTTATCCCAGCAAGGCAGTTAGCCTTTCATTTCCTTTATAAACAAATAAAAAAGTATCCAATTCAAAGAAAATTAGAGCCAAAACAGAATTTCAAAATGCATCAGCTTTGCTCTCCGACCATGTTACCAAATCAGAACGTTCAGCATTTTGGCTTTCAAAAATTAGAGACGATCCGAAAGCCAACCAAAGAAAGAAACCAAACCCAAAAAGGAGAAATGAAACCAACCTGTGCTGATGAGACTGCTCTGTGTTGACGATTGAAGCGATCATCGCCGAAGGGGAGATGGAGCACTGGCAACTGGCAAGGAGTTAAAACGCCAAGAGGCAACAAAGCTACAAAACTGCATTTTAATTAATTTGCCAATTCTTTTTTTTTTTTTATATTGATCGATTTGCCAATTCTACCCCTCCAAGTTTATTAGGAATTGTTATTATTTTTTTAAATATTTTTATATTAAAACTATACAGTTTGTTAATTGTATATTAAGCATGGAATTTGATTTATATTAAAATTTAGTTAAGCATCTATTTTATTTTTTTAGTAGTAATAAAAAAAATTAATTTATCTTTATAGCTATTAATATGGTTTGTTTTTATTTAATAGAGCTGATATATGAAAATATCAAAATTTCTCGAAAGTTAAACTTGGTACTTTTTATTACCATATTAATTAAATAAGCATGATTACATTTTATAAGAAAAATATAATTTTTTATCCCTCAATTTCTTTCCGGTAATTGATTTAATCATTATAAATTGGATTCAGACATCCAACAATTTCATATGCAAATTAATTTTATAGGATTGACATATTCTTTGTACTTTCCTTATAATGGGTTTTATTAGTACCGTTTTCCGGTGCGTTTTAAGCAGTTCCTCGTACTCCTAAACTCCTCGTCGCGCACTGCCCTAATCGTCCGTCAGTAGTTCCCTGCCTCGGCAAGACGACCTGAACATTGTAGCATTCTGGTGTAAGCTTCAGCATTTCCAATTCGATTATTAGTATTTCATTTGTTTTCGCTGTTATTAAGTTTTGTCGTCTATTTGTCCGAGATGTTTGGAGTTTCAAGTTTTTTCCTTTCGATTTATTTCTTCAATTTGTCGGGAAACAAGCACAATTTGACTGATAAAGGTAGTGTTCGTTTTTCTTTTCTTTCCTTATTTGGGTAATATAAAGAGCTGAGAAATTGTGTTGGGAATGGCGAGCACTGTGGATGCTTCGGGGAATCCGGTCCCAACATCGGCTGTGTTGATGGCGGCATCAAAGCACATAGGGGTAAAATGTCACTCCGAGAATTTGGATTTCCTGAGATGCAAGAAGAATGATCCAAACCCTGAGAAGTGTCTCGATAAAGGACGGGAAGTTACCCGCTGTGTCCTCCACCTGTGAGTGGCCTCTCTCTCTCTCTCTCTCTCTCTCTCTCTCTCTCATTCGAACTATATTATCTTTATGGGTTTTCCGGAATCCATTGTTATGTTTGGTGTATGAAAGAATGTTCGGGAAAAGTTGAAGTGGAATTGTTGGTATCTTCTTTTTCTTAATGAAACTCAAAATTGCTTACTTCGAAAGAGGTTGAAATGGAGATTTTATTTTGGTTAAATTAAACAAGTTAGAACTGGTTAGACTGGCAATAAGAGCATTTTGATATTTGGAAGCAGAGGAATAATAACATAAAAGTGAGAAATAGACAGTAAATCTTGAAATCATATTTGCTTTATTCTGTATTTATATTGCTCATTCAATTTCACTTTGGGCTGTAGGAATCAAACTGTGATATTTGATAAGATCATCTTTATTTACCTGCATTGTTTAGTTAGAGTGTGCTAAACTTCTGTTTCACTATAGTTTCAGTTGGGATAGTTTATTGCATTTGACTCATATACTGCTTACAACCTAATCTACTATGTTATTGCCCTTATAATTTTGTATACATGTCTTAAATCTTCACCATCACCATGTGTATGTCATGTTATTCTCCAAAGCATGGTTTTTGATGTTGAAGTGCCTTTATGCGTTATACAATTGCTGTGGGTTCGTTTTCTTCCAGTTATCTGTGGTGTTTCTTTTCATTATCTTTCATTCCCTACCAAGCCAGGACTGACTAATGACCTATCTTACAAAGGTTAAAATTTGGCAGGCTTCAGATTTTATTGGAGAATTAAATATAATTTAGCATCTGGATTTAATTATTTCAGTGTGATAGCTGAATCTCGTAACTGATGCTTTGATCACCATAGTCACGCCAAATTTTCCATTTCAAGCAACATTTGAATAAATGAATAGTTTTATAAGAATTCATTATGATGCCAGTTTAGGACATTTGAAATTTAGTTTTAGATTTGACGTGTTGGGAGTAGTGAATTTTATCAAAGGCAACTGATCCAGATTCATTCTGCTTAGTTAAGTTTGGCTTGTAATTCTAGCTGGGGCTATGAGCTGCTTCAAAGGGCTACATGGTGCATTCCTATATTTAAATGTTTCGGTGCAATTTTTTCCCCCTATTTTAAAGATCCATAGCTGCGTGGCAGAGATAACGGATAAATAATGATTTGAAATCTAGGATGAAAAAATATATTTTATACTTGAACTTTTCTAACAGAGGAATAAATGGACCTCTAAATGTTGAGGGAATAATAGGTGGAAGACAAATGCTGGCCTTTCTTCTCGTCGTTTTGAAATGTATCTTCTTTACATTTGTTTAAAAAACTTTGTGAAGATTAACATGTAGCTTAGTGCAGAGAACTGACTGTGTACTCCACTGTATACTTTTCCTCCTACCAAGCCATGTGAAAGTGTGTCAAATGCTCTTTTTCTCTCATTTCTTCACCATTCATATATGCGTATGGAATGGGGCTAATTTAGTTGCAATCAGGAAACAATTGTGATCAATGGTAATCATGTCAGGCAGAAAATACTTAATTCCTTAAGATCTCAAGTTTGAACTGGGGAAAAAAAATCATGTTATGAAAGCTATCCCAATTTAGATCCTAACAATGCTCAAATCTTAAATAGTCGGTAGTACTGGATATAAGATAATTAAAAAGAAAAAAAGAAAGAAGGAAAAGAAGGAAAACAACTGTGATTGTTTGCATTTGCAGATGGAATTGTTTTTTTTCATTTGGAATTTTTTTTGTGGTTGTTTGCATATCTAATACGAGTCTTTTTTGGCTCATTCCCTTGCCTGGTTCTAGTTATTCCTTTCATGCTTTTCCTGGTAGTTTAGATTCTGCTCTACTTGGTAGTTGGAGTTAAACTTGTATGCCCCCTTTTCTCACACGCCCAACAAAGAGGAAAAAAGAACAAGAGACACATTAGGGTTCATCATTTCTTAATGTTCTTAAAACTGGATCAATCATTGGATTTGTATGAGTTGATTCAAGGTTTATTGATCTACCTGTAATCAAACTATAGTTGAATCCATCACGATTAAATTAATATATTTTTAATTCTTTGTTGGAGGAAAAAATGTTTCACCAATTATTGGCTAGTTTTTAGCAGTTCTTGATTAGTTTTTATTTCTTCTTGATCAGTTTTATCAGTTCTTGGACCAGATCAGATTTGATTTGCCAATTCACCTGTCAAATCAGCTAGTTTGTTCTGCTTTCCACAAACATTGCTTGAAATTGCTGTTGTATTGATTGACTTCTATTCCACTGATACAAATAATCAAGATTTTCACAATATATATTATTTTCCTCATTTTATTGTTACTATTTTGTTATTATAATGCATTGGAAGTTGATAGAAACCTTAATGGGAATTTTCAGTGGAGTTGAATCCTTGGTGATTGAGTTAAGTTAAAAGGACACATTTGTGGTTCGAAATCACCCCAGGCTCATTCTCTGTTACAAATTACAAATATTTTCTAAAAATCTTCATATGTGCATGTAGAGTGAGAAATACAGAGTTTTAGGCTTAAATTTCTAACTGGTCAAAGTTCTGTGATGATGCCTCAGGCTCAAGGATCTACATAAGAAGTGCACAAAGGAGATGGATGAATATGTGAGATGCATGTACTACTACACAAATGAATTTGAAATGTGTCGCAAAGAGCAGGAAGCATTTGTGAAAGCATGTCCTTTGGAATGAAATCATGTAATTTCCTTTGTTCACATTAATAACAAGTTTAAATAACACAGGCGACTTGCAGTGAGCCAATTCTCCATTTCTTAAAATACTCAGATGACCAAGTTTGTGTTACAATTATTAATTTTCTATGTCTATGTTATGTTGGTCATTTTAGTTTTTCATGAGAAATGCTTCCAAACAGAAGAATTGGTGGTTACTTTTGATGTTAGGTCTTGCTTTTAATGTAATAATCAATTTGGCATATGCAAAAGCTTCAATGGGAGGTTGAGAGTTCACCAAAAGAGATTTTTTTTTTATTTTTAAGGAAAAAAAAAAAAGCTCAATGTGAATCTGTGCTAAATCAATCTGGATATTCATATCTAATATAAACTTTATAGAATGTTGTACTATAAAAAAATTTAGAAGATGCGTTTTAAGTCATATGGATAAGGCAGTTTAATTTATTTAAATTTCATGCATCGTATATACTTACATTTTGGTTTCATGATTCATTGGATTAGGCGAATATGATTAAGAATATTAAATTTTAAAGAATTATTTTTTAAAACAAACTGTTCATATAGAGAATTTGGATTTGGATTCTGATATCTAATAGTATTTTACTCCCTTTCTTTTTTATTATGAGAGAAATTTATCATATACATTTTTTATATTTTATAAGTAAAATTATAAAACTGGAGATATATTTACACATTTTATTTTTCAAATTATTTTACATAAAATTAAAGTTTATTTTCATGAGATAATTTTGTTTAATTAATTATAAGAATAATTTAATCTATTTTTTAATTTTAGATAGAGAAAATTAATCTTTTAGTCCTCTAACTTTTAAATCATTTGTAACTCAATTTCTCAATTATGACTCGTTGTGACTCAGTCCCTCAATTATAACTCGTTTATGACTCAGTCCCTCAACTTTTGAATCACTTACAAATTAGTCCCTTAGCCTTTGTTAATTTTTTTTCATGTTAGCTTATATCTCACATTAATGAATAAGAAGATGGTGTTTTAAAATAATATATGAGCATTTTTTATCCCTCTTATTTGATAAAAAATTTTAAAAAAAATTAAAAATAAGGACTGAGTTATAGGTAAATCAAAAGTTGAGGAATTGAGTTACAGTAAGTTATAGTTGAGGGATTGAATTGCAGTGAGTCATAGTTAAAAGACTGAGTTACAAGTAAGTTAAAAGTTGAAGAACTAAAAGATTAATTTTTTCGATAATATATAATTAATATAGTTAATTAATTTTTTTAAACTTTGTGACTTGTTGAGTTGATTGTTTTTTCTTACATTTAAACACGAATAGAATAATATCTGTTACCAATTAAAAAAAATCCAATGGTAGTGAAGGGCTAAAGGTACCAAGAGGGGAAGAAAACATAAACAATGAAAATTCTGAACAACTAAAACTTTATTTATCAATTATCAGGGCCTTCACTGCGCTAGATAATTTATTCATGCTAAATAAGTAAGCTTTGCTAGCATCAATTATTGGTTTCAAATTAGAGAGGTCCAGATATTTATGTATATGAAAAAGTGTATATGAGACTATTCATCTACAGTTAAGATAACAGTAACTATATATTTTTTCAAAAAATTAATTCTTGTAAACTAAAATCTAATGCGGGGTTGTTCCAAAAAAAAAATCTCATGTAGGACCCATAAAAAATAAGTATGGGAACCATATTAAAAAATATTTGTAAATATCAAATTCATAATAAAAAATAATATGAGGCCTAATACTTTTAGTAAATGTAGGAACTCTACTTATTATTTGTTGCTTGTATTTTGTGCATGGATAAGATAATTAATCATATTATAAAATATAAATTTAAATAATAAATCATAAAATAAAATGTTTTATTGCAATGAAATAAAAAAACTTAATTCATATAAATTATAAAAAATTATGTGTATTTGATAAATAATTTTTATTATTTCAAATCTTAACTCACATGAAATAGCAAATTTTATAAAAAATAATTTTTAATTTTATTTTTAAAATATACGTGATAATAAATTATAAAATAAAATAAACTTATATAGGTTAAATATTGGCTTATTTTTAAAACAAATTGTACACCAAAAGATTATGTATGGCTTATAATAAAAATGATAAGTGAAAGACCTATCACGAGTTGATTGTATTTTTTATATATATAAAATAATATCATAATAATTTTTTAAATTTATTCTTAATAATATTACAATTAACATGTATAGTCAAAACTTTAATATATATATATATATATATAGTCAAACTAATTTTTATTATAGAATAAATTATTATTTAAATTTTAATTTATGTAAATTAACAAAATATGTTATTTTGAGTGCACAAAAATAAATTATTTTTATTTTTAGCTTTTAAATTGTCACCCTCCATTTATAGTTGAACGAATAGTAAAATAAATTTTAAAATAGAATAAATTTTTATTTAAATTTAAATCTATATAAAGTAACATATCACAAGTACACAAAAATAAATTATTTTAAAATTTTCTTTTTTTTTATTTATGCTTACCTTTCAAATGATAAAAGATCCTTACAAATATTCAAAAAATATCTCAAATAAATGTTCACAATATTTATAAAAAAAATAAAAAAAATATTTTCGTGGATCGGACAGGTTAAAATTTAGTTTTCATGTAAAGAATCACATTGTGTTTGAAACAATATGATTCTTGCTCAACAGAATTGCTAAACAAATCATGGCTGATCATGTCAAATGTGAATTGTCTTCTTTTTTCCCCCTTTGGGCTAGGCATCATCTTTTATTTTTTTTAATCTTAAAAAACACGTCTAGAATAAATGCATTCAAAATTCAAGTGAAAAGGAAAGGTCATGATATGGAATTACTGCAAATGATTTTCGCACTCACTGAGAAAATTTACTTCAGTTATTTTTTGGCCCAAAAAAAATAGTTCAATTAATGAAAAATTGATCATAACATATAAGATTGTGAATTTAAACTCCACTGTGGATATAAGAATCTTATTGATAGATGATATATAAGTATTATTATAGCCATTCATTGAGCTCAGAGGCATGTCTTGCTTTGATGATTTTCTTGAACTCAACTCATCTAAATTTTTTTATCATGAAAAATTGTTTTGTTATCCAAAAAAAAAAAAACCACGCACATGATGGCCATGAAAAAGAATCATTTCTTCATGTGGCGTGGTCCAAGATGGTCATACATTGTTTAGGGAAAAAAGGAAGTGACTTGCGTTAAGAAATGGCATGATTAACCCGACTTGATATGAAATAGAATTTGAAAAACAATAAATAGGAAACATCAAACAAATTAAATATGGTTTAAAATAAGGGTAAATGAGTAAACCTTTAAATTATAGGTTTAAAAGTGTTTAAAACCCTAAACTTATTTTTTGTATAATATTTTTCTTCAACAAAAACTGTGCAATTTGACTCCTTACTTCTGTCATTAACAAAAGTTAATTTTGACAAATAATTGATAAAAAATGACAAAAAAAAGAGATCATCAAACACAAAAAAATCCAAAAATTACAGTAAATAACTCAAAAATTACGTACAATGATCAAAAAATGATAAAAAATAATCAAGAAAATTACTTGATCATTTTTTGTGAGTTTTGATATGAATTTCTATAATTTTATATGTCAACTAACACTCAAAGTTATATTTTTGTTAATATTAGGAATTATATTATATTATTTTTAAAAGTTAAAAGAGAATATTGCATAAAAGATGACTTAAAAGTCTTATAAGCTTTTACATCTAATTCTGGAGCCAATTTTTTCATTCACCATCAAACTAATAGATCATATTTAAATTATTAAAAGTAATAAATCCCCATATATATATATATATATATATAATTGCCAAAAGATCATAAGAGCCTGACTGCAATAACAAATTGAGCAGATATGATACAATATAATAATTATATGTTATTTATAGTATAGAATGTACAGCCTCATTATTTTGTGTTAAACTCTTTAAATATTTGACGGTACAATGTAGAGAAAAATAGACTTTCAATTTAAGATAATAATTTGTTCACTTAACTTGTTAATTGATTTTCATTAAGAGCCAGCTTAGATTAATTTAAAAGAGCATGACCTTCATCCATAAGTAAAAACCAAAGGGCAAAAGAAAGTGTGGTCGTTTTTAGTCCCCATTTTTGATGAGAAAGAGTGTTTGTTGCGGCAAATGGAAACCTCACATGCTTCTACTTCAAGCCATCATTCACAATATTTATTGGGCCCTAGTGGGTAATAAAACCCATTATGTATTTTCTTTTTTCTTTTTTTGACCAACAACCACCCATTAATTAAGAAGCACTTTTTTGTATTTGCATTCAATAATGGCAAGTTGGAATGCTCCAAGAAAAAGAAGATTTACCTTAGGAATCTACAAAATTAAATATTTAGGTTAAAGAAAAGTTAAGGTTTTGTGAAATTGTTGAAAAAATTTTCAACAACATGAAATCTAAATTATTAATAAACTTTGATCAACTACCACTCAACATTAGATGAACATTGCTGGCAATAGTGCCTATAACTTCTCATAGCCGAAGGTAGTCAAAGGATGGTTGGAGGCAATTGATGGCTGGCTTGAAACAACAATCAAGAGACCATGAGTTGAACTATGAGGACAATGTGGATGACCTTGATAGTTAAAATTCTCATAAAATTTTTGGTTCAAATCATAAAATCATAAATTATATAATATAAAAAATGTCTCTAGTAAAAAAAATATAATTTAAAAATATTAACACATATAATATAAATCAAACCATTATCTAAAGTCCATATCAAACAATTTTTTAAAGTTTAGATACATAAAACATTGTCCAATATTAAACAATCAAATCATTCTCTAAAGTTTAATTCTAGGAAAAAATAAGACAATAAGAACTAAATATTTATAGCAAGATAAAAAATATCAAACAATAAACGAGTTGGCATGTTTAGGCTCTTAGCCCATTAGGTCTTATCCTGATAAGCTTTAATTATGTGAATAGCACAAATCTTATAAAACAAGTCTTAATTATATAGGATGTTATAGAAGTGAAATGTTGGAAGCATGGCTTGCTATATCAAAGGGAAAAGGGGTATTGTTGAAGGCACTGACAAAGGCGATTTTGACTCACCAATACCTTGTTTCAAGTTTTCCAAGAAGGTTTGCAATGAGTTCAATGCTTTGTGATTATGGTATGTGAAACTATGGATGGGAAAGGGATCCACTGGGATTTATTGACATTAGGCAAGAAGGAAGGGGGTTTGAATTGTTGTATTCTTTCAAATGCCTTGAACCAACTGTGAAATGTTAGTTTTGAAATTAAAGATGCTAATGGATAGTTACTTCTTGAAATTCTGTTGTAAACAAGTGTTATGGATGGTGCAAGCAACATGTTGGAGTAATGGAGGGCAATTGAACAAGGAAATGAAATAGTAAGGGTAAGTGATGACTCGATTGTTAATGGATGGTGGGAACCTCCTATGAAATGAGTTGCGAAAGTTAATTGTAATATTTCATTTGATCCTAAGATAAAATATAATAATATCATACAATTCATATAAAAGATTCTTACTTAATGGACTAAAACTTCTCGTTGTTTCATTTGACCCTGAAAAGGGAGTGACGGATATAGAACTCAAAAGGAGTTATTCTATTTGCTAAAAATGAGAGAAGGTGTCGGTTGGCTTTGTTTTTATGTCAGAAGAATTGGCTACTAAAAAAACCATTTATTAGATATAAGGAGATGAAACTATCAAAGATTGTGGTGGAAATGAAAATGAGGAATTATAAGGAAGGCTTTTTTAGCATGAACAATAAAGGATGTGAAAGGATGAACATTTCTATTGTTAAAGACTTGATGGAGTTGATCAATAATCTCTTGAATTATTCTTTATCTTTGGTGTGTATATAAGGGAATTGTGCTGCTAATTGTTTAGTAGTAGGTGCTACTAAGAAGATGAACTTGAGATGGTGGGTGCTATTTAGCCAACATCCCTGTTGCATTGGTTATAAGGAGAGACCATAAGGGGTTCCAAGACAATGTGAAAAGGAGAAGGGATACAAGCTAGAGCCAAGAATACAAGATAGCTTGCTTCTGTGGGCTAGCCTATGGTAGGCCAAAATCTGGTGAGCACAAGCCATGCGAGCTCACTTAAAAAATGAAATAGTTTTCACTAACCTAGCTTATTTATTAATGGGTTGGTAGTATAACCCATCAAATTTTAGTACTTTTTAAAATTTCTTCTCCTTTTCACTCTTATCTTCTCCTTCCTTAAAAGCAAAATAAATCTAACCTTTAAAAAATATAATATAATATTGCAAATACAAAATCATAAGATTATTATTCTTCACAAAAATAATAAATACTAGGTGTGTTAGAGATGTTAAGTCTCAAAGACGACTATAGAGTTCTCGAGCTCCTCTATCATAGTTTACTCAAATATAAAAATGTAAAGGGATTGGAGAATAAGGTGTTTTTTATTAATGGGTGTGACGTACAAAGTTGCAATAATCAAAACTTGAAAGATTGAAAATAATCCTAAGCCTAAACTGTAGGTTGGATAGGGAGGTGCAGTAAAAAATTAAAATTTTAAATCTCTATCTCAATATGGATTGAACAAACTTGTTTTAATCAAAGTGAATAGAAAAGTTATCTTTTGAATTTCAAATTCTCATGTGTGTTCTTTTCAAAAGTTTGGATTTCAGGAGATGACAACATAAATCTACTCCCTCTACCTGTATCCATATAAATAGCTCTTTAACTCAAACAACATGCTAACGCTCTTAATGTCTGTTCGTCTTTAAACATTGGTTTTTTTTAAAGTGTTTAATGGCTCTCAAAGTATTTTTTATCATTAAAACTTTTCTAACTCTCTAAAAAAACCTAAAGCACGTTCCTTTTTTTATCTTATTTATAGATGAGGGTTTTTCTTACCTTTAATGAGCCAACAAAAATATTAGATTAAATTTATCTCATAAATAAAATCTATAATATCATATCTAATTTAAATTTATCTTATAAATTCAAACTATAGAATTGATATGATATTCTCTCATATTATGTTAGTTATTAAATTTAATCTATCATATAAAATTAAATTTAAAATTAATATAACATAATATATATATATATATATATCAGATATACATATTATATTATATATAAGTATGTGTGTATACAAGAAAATACACATATATGTATGTGTGTGTGTGTGTGTGTCAAAAATAGATATATTATATTATATTTTAAATTTTATATTTCATACAAATATATATAAATATTTATTAAATAAATATTCAAATATATATATATATATATATATATAATTTGTTTACCTTATATTACATTTATTGAATCTAAATATATTTTAATTTTAATGAACTTGAATATCATAACTCGAGTTGAATAGTTCTTGTGTGTAACCCTATAGGCTTATATGAAATTGGTAATAGGCTAATTATGCTATTAGACCATAAATCATAAGTGATTTTTAGCAAGACATTACAACTACTCAATTCATATGGGGATTGATGATCTAATACAACCTATCATATAACTGTATCACATTTCTTTTGTCACACGATATTTCGGTCAAGTGTGAGACATAGAATTGTCATCTTCTTTACCTAGCCATTACTTTTTCTATCTCTGAGTCGATTGATACAATAATGGAAAAATCCTTTTCACTATAATATGGCCATATATTTTTTTCAATTTTACTCATTGAGGGGCCTAGTAATATCTCTCAATTAACATGAGGAACAAATTCCATCTTGACCACCCATATTCCTCTACATGAATATTACTAAATTCAATAATAGTCTTTATAATCACTGGTCAAAAGTAACTTTTGACTAGGTCAATATTCAGTGATCATCATGTAGGTAACTTTTGAAATAAACTTATGACTTGTACTATATAGCTTTCTCATAACGAGTCGGTTTAGCACCTTGTACTCTTTCAAATGCCTACGACTTTGATTTATATCTATAATTAATCAAAGTCATACTAATATTGTTTCATCTATGATCCCTCATAGATGATCGATCAAGAACATTTAGAACAATCATTGTAATTTGTCCAAGAATACAATTATCATAATGAACATACAATTGATATGATAACAAAATAAAAAATTTATTAAATAACAATATGTATAGTATAATGATTGGTCTTATGGCATAATTTCCAACACTGTAAATACAAGTGTTCTTAAAAAGTACAAATGGGTTCTAATAAATAACAATACGATATTGTTGCTTCCAATGATCCCTATAATCCTCACGATCCTCAAGTCCTTTTATAAGCATTTGACCGAGACCATTGTATCCGTAATTTCCAAAGCCCTTTCATGAAATATTAGCAACAACTTAGCATAACCTTGCGAGATTTAGCATAACCCTACGAGATTCGTGGCACATCAAATGATAATCCCATATCCACTCAACGATCTCCGATGTCCAATTGCCCTAAGTCTTGAGGATTATGTTGAGTTCGTGCTTGGCACAACCCTTCTCCTAAAAACAGAATAGGCAACATCTCTACTTACATCTTGGGCTTGTAGCTCTATCTTAATTTTGGGCTGATAGCTTCACTTTAAGACCAAACAATTACATTTTTGTTAAAAAAATGGTTTGAATAAGAAATTTGATATATCATACAAGGTTTGAAAAAACACTATGATGTTTAAATAATGAATTTGATACATCATAAATGGATTAAACAAATGAATAAAATTAAAAGAATCTAACTTAAAATAAAATTTAATTGATAATTAAAAAAGCATATGCTTGGCTCATAGGTAAGCTCGTAATGGCTAATTTTCTTAGCTCAACCCACCTATTTTGATAGACTAGTGAGCTAATAACCTGCAAGTTCAGCTCATATTCTCAATTTTAATATGAATTGTTAGTTTTGTTTTTCTTGAAATAGGTTGTAATATAGGGTTGATATATTTGTCTGTTTACTTGGATAGATTGTATTGATAAGGTTTTGCTTTGGTTTTGGCTCTCTATACATTAGTGTGTACTTACTTTTTGAAAATTAATAAAATTGACTTTTTGGGCAAAAACAAAAAGTCACAACTAATTATATCAAACTCTCACCCAACAGTACTTTAAACCATGTAAGAAGAGAAATTTTTTTATGTTTTATAATATTTTATATTTTAATTATTAGTCAATAAAAATTATCATGTTTAGTCACAATGTCGATGACATAGTTTTGGGTAAAATAATATTAATTATTTAAAATACATATGAATGGACAGAAAAATCACTTTAGCGTCAAATGATGATGATGGAATAGTTTGTATAATGTTGGAGAGATTATATCATATTAAATAGGAAATTAAAAGTGGTCTTCTGAAGTTTGAAATGTTTTTAAAAACTGAATGAACATTCCTATGAATTTAAATACAAGCTTTTTTTTATCAGATAAGGAATTAAAAGTTGTCTTCAAATTGAAAACGCGCATGTTTGAAATTTGAAAAGTATGTCCAAGGATGAATATATTTAAGTTCTTACCAATAGGCATTGATTCTAATGAAAAAGCCCATGACCATTTAATTATGATATTCATGTTTGAGATTGTGTAAATGTGAAAAAAGTTTTTGAGAGAGCTACTTTCAATTAACCCCAACAATGTTCAAGCATGACTCAATCAGATAACCATATCAAAAACATATATATAAATCTTTTCTTGAAATTTATCAAAAACATATATTATCCTATTACTATATATTTGTCTGATAAATCGTCGTCGTCGTCGTTGTACTACACATGGCTCAACTTGAATAGGAAGAAAAACACAGAATTTTGGTTTGACAATGTGACGAAGCTAGATGAAGCGTACGTAACAAACAAAAAACTTTTTTCCCTTTTTTTGAGGTTAGACAAATAATTTGAATATCTCCATGCACAAGCAAAGGAAAAGCTTTTGGGGAGACAAAAGTAGCATAGTCTTATTGGGACAACTAAGCAATGTATTAAACTACGCAAAGACCAATAACATTAATGGATTCATAGGCTGTGTGTTGTGGGACATGAATGAAAAATAAGGATGCTTCATGATTATGGTTTATGTGCCACCCACTTCCAATTCTTTCTTGGATCATGCTAAGCACTATCCTTTCATTAATTATTTTGTGAAATTACGTATCCGACCCAAGATGTGTATAATTGTGTATCAAAGAATTTGGCAAAAAAATCAATGATCATGATCATCATCAAGTTTAATGAGGTTAATTAACAATTTATTGCCTTTGCTTAGGTTACAATTACACGTGATAGCATCACCTAGCCCATAGTTTAATGAGGTTTATTACTGCTTTATCAAACCTTCTTAAATCATGAAGATAGAATTAAGGAGGTTGAATTTAAAGGGAGGGATTAATCCCTCACAAATTAGCACACAAAAGATTTGTTAAGAGATGTGCTCAAATTTACTGAAACAGGATTGTTTCTAGCAAAAAAAAAAAAAAGTCATACACAATTAAAAAAAATGTGAAGATGGATTTTTGTTAAGTATGATATCCAATCCTATAAAAAAATAACTTTAATCTTCAAAATAATTATATTTTAGATATCTAGAATATTTAAATTAAAATTTAAAAAATGATATTTTTTGTGAAAAATTATACTCAATTAAGTAATAGTTCTAGAGAATTTTAAAAATTAAATTTGAAGTGAATTAAATTACAGTTTATACTCCGTAAAGTTACTATTAAATATTGTCAAAATTACAACTTTCCTGTTACAACAATATTTTAAGAAACATGAATAATAGTTTCAAACAAAAAAAAATACTTCTGATAATTTAAAAGAACACACGATATAATTTTTAAGATTATTTAACATTGTCATCATCTAATTACTAATACAAATCTTTGGGTGAAATTTTTTCCCCTAGTTTCTCCTCATGTTAGTTGCATACCTAAAAGTCTACCACTCCATTCTTATCTTTATCATCTTTATTTTTTTCCCAACTCCTCTCTCTACCATACTAAAGACATATTTATTCATCGAATTGTATAAAGTTGGAACTGTCTAAGGCCTATCATGTGATCCAACCTTTCCAAAAAGATCATGAGAAGACAAAAATTAAATAAAAAGAAAAAAATCAAGGCATTAAAATTGAATTTATGGTGAAGATTTTGCGTATAGACATGGTTTACTAATTCAAGTTAGGAACATAAATGCCTTAAGAAAATGAAAAATTCCCAAGTTCAAACTCGGTATAGACTATAGAGTGCCTACTATGATTTCATTCTAATTCAGGGGAAATACCATCTAAGATACCTATACTATTTTAATATCAAAGAATGACTCCTTAAGTTTTTTTTTTTTTGGGGGGGGGACATAATTATTCCAATAACGTTTTTATAGTCTTGCTTCAGTATAAATAATAATATTTTCAGCTATTAAGAATTTACATACTTGATTAACAAGTGAATGTTTATTCATAAATATGTTATAAAAACTTATAAGCCTGGTTTATTATTTATAATTCTTATAATAACTTGTCAATGGTCGAATACTTTATTGTTTATATGGGAGTAAGACTTGTAAAATTAAATTAAGCCAATTAATTTTTGTAATTTATTCATGAACGATTGTCTACTTATTAATTACATGTGGTAACTTGTTAATAACCAAATGTTTTGTTATTTATACCAAAGAAGCAAGACTTGTAATGTTAAACCAAACCTATCAAATTTTGCAAATTGCTCATGAACAAATGTCTGTTTATTAATTATGTATAGTAACTTCTCAATAGCATCGGCAAAAGAAAAAAAAAACTTGTCGATAGCAAATGTTTTGTTGTTTATACTAGAGTAAAACTTGTAAAACACTACAAGGATAATTAAATCTTTTTTCCCAAAATTTTATTTTTAGATAGGCCCTCAGGTTGCATTGATATTTCATATTTTTAGAATCTTTCTTTGATATTAAAAGTTAAAACACTGCAAGGGCCTGTAGATAATATTTTCCCTCTAATTTATTCCATCATATATAAATATAGGATATTTTTTAAAAAAATTGCTTAATTTTAAATATAAGACATTAAATATTTTTATAATTTTTTCAATTACACACTTATTTTATTTATTAATTATTTTTTAAAAATTGCTCAATTGAAATTTCAATTATTATTAAAGCAGCTATATAAAGTATTTAATTTAATGAGAATACAATTAAAAATATAGACAAATCAATATCTAGATGATAAAATATTTAGATTATTTGATTTTTAGAGCTATAAAGTATTACTATTTATCAATATCTTATACTTTTTACCTTTTCTGTTATAAAATATTTTTAACTATTTTTAAATAATCAAAAAATAATAATTATTAATTCATTAAATATGTCTTAAAATAAAAAAATTCTAATACTCCTATTAAAAATAAAAAAATAAAAACATAAAATATACAATAAGTTATAAAGTTAAACTTATGATAAGAATAAAATTAAAAAATAATAATAAATGACTTTTTATAAATATTATATTAAATATCAAATAATACTTTTACTCTAAAATAAAGAGCAGAAGGTGTCATCATTTATCAATAGGGGGAAGTTATTCTAATGAGATTTGAAAATTAATAGCAATTAATATTTAAATGAATCTGAAAGGACATTGATTTTGCTCCATTAACGTCGTGTCAACTTTAGAAACCTCCAATGGCATTTCAAATCAAACATTTCCTATACAATCCCATTTACGAAAACCACCTTATTTGTAAGAAAAAATGATAATTAAGTCTTCAAACATCAAATTGATGACAATTAAGCTCTAAATAAAATTTTATAAAAAATAATTTAAAAATATTAAATTATACATTTGCAAATTTAGCGATTTTCATTGTAGATAAAACATATTACAATTAAAGTTTTTATTGTAATTATGTTTGTTGTTCAACACAAACAAATTGTATAAACAAAAATATTTAACTTAATTTTTTAAAAAATTTTCCATGACTTACATTAATTTAATCTTTGAAACTTATCTTTTAATCCCCTTATTTCTAACCATAGCTCACCTTCCCAAAATTTTTTTATTAATTTTATTTTTTTAAAAAAATAAAAATTAAAGTCCATTCATGTCATCCACTACGCGAAGGGCCAAAGAGGCAAATTATATGCACCCCTTTCAGTTCCAGCTGTGACCAAATCATTCTTGTCTCTTAGTGTGTCCCACGTGGCCGCCTACACTTAAATCATAACTAACCATAGTTAAAAGTTAACTTAACCCAACATTCATCTTTAACTGTCAAATCCACCACTTCGCACTCTTCACACTCCACTACTCGCAGCTTTCCAGCATCTTCTTCTTGCTTTTCCGTTTTTCATCCATGGCTTCGTTTCGGGCTTCGTTCCTTTTTCTCTCTCTCATCACTCTCACTGTAGCCGCCGTTGTCTCCGGTCACAATATCACCGACATTCTCGCCGGCTTCCCAGAATACAGCCAATTCAACAGCTTCCTGTCCCAAACGAAGCTCGCCGACGAGATAAACAGCCGCCAAACAATCACTGTTCTGGTACTGAATAACGGCGCGTTCTCTTCACTCGCGTCCGGCCATCCCCTTTCCGTTATGAAGAAAGCCCTTAGCCTCCATGTCCTCTTGGACTACTACGACGGTCAGAAGCTTCACAAGATCTCTAATGGCACTACTCTCACCACCACGCTGTACCAGACCACCGGAAATGCCCCTGGAAATTTAGGCTTTGTCAATATCACTGACCTTAAAGGCGGAAAAGTCGGCTTCGGCTCGGCGGCTCCCGGATCCAAGCTCGACTCGTCTTACACCAAGTCAGTTAAGCAAATACCGTACAATATATCCGTGCTTGAGATCAGCGCGCCGATTATTGCGCCGGGGATATTGACGGCTCCACCTCCGTCTGCTGATGTTAACATAACGGCGTTAATTGAGAAGGCCGGAGGCAAGACGTTCGCCTCGTTGCTTGTTTCTAGCGGCGTGATTAAGACTTACGAATCCGCCGTTGAAAAGGGTTTGACTATATTTGCGCCGTCCGATGAGGCTTTCAAGGCTCGTGGGGTTCCTGATCTGAACAAGCTCACCAGTGCTGAGGTGGTCTCGCTCTTATTGTATCACGCCGCGTCGAAGTACCTTCCCGTGGGGGCTTTGAAGACCAGCAAAGATCCAATTAGCACATTGGCGACAAACGGCGCCGGGAAGTATGAGTTCTCGGCGACCGCCGCAGGCGATGCGGTTACTCTACATACCGGGGTTGGCCCCTCCAGAGTCGCCAGTACGGTACTGGACTCCACTCCTCTTGCTATTTTCACTGTCGATAGCGTGCTTCTTCCGACCGAGTTATTTGGTAAATCGCCGTCGCCGGCACCTGCGCCGGAACCAGTGACCTCTCCAACTCCAGCCCCGGCATTAGCACCGAAAGCCAAGTCGCCTGCTCCGGCTGCTGCTTCACCACCGGCTCCTGTGGGAGATACTCCGGCTGAATCTCCAGCTGAATCTCCGTCGTCGGAAGCGGACCGTGGCACTTCGGAAAAGAATGCTGGTGCTCACATGGAGGCTTCTGCTGTCTTCGCCGTTTTTGTCGTCGTGATATCCTCCGTTGTCTTATCCTGAATTGTAATTTGACTGAGACCTCGTGTGGTATTTTTTCTTTTTAATTTAAGACTTTTGAGTTGGTTTTAATTTTAATTTTATTTTAATGGTCCTTTATCATAATTTTTTAATTTAATTTTTAAATTAATAATTTATGGATGTGAATTATTGTGAATGTAATACAATGTGAATTGCCATACCTTTATTGTTTTCATTTTAAAAAACATGTCGGTGAGATGTTGTTGGAAGTTTGATAATTTTTAATGCTTAAAAAATATATTTTACCATTTTGTGATTTCGAAAATGTGTGAGGGAGCTTGAGTGAGCCCTCGTGGAGCAATCCAAGTGGGTCCTACGTGTTTCAAATTGGCGAGCCGTTGCTAACGTCTCTTCCAGAACCGTCTCAGATATGCTTTTGTGCGGCGAACGGTTTCAGTTGCGCCTTCCAATTCGAATCATCATTTTTTGGGAAAATTAAAAAAAATCAAAAAATATAATAAATTTTTTTTTGAAATTACGTAAATGATATTTTTATTTTTTAAAATGTCATAATATAAATGAAATTTTTAAAAATTTATTTATCAATAATTTTTTTTCAAGGGAAAGATTATTTTACTCTTATTAAAATTAATAAAATTTAATCATAATTTTTATTTAAAGAATTATAACTTTTATTTTGTAAATTATTAAAAATTATAATTTATAAAAATGTAACTTTTGTTATTAAAAAATAAATTCTAATTACAACTTTTATTTAAAAAATAATAATTTTTGTTTTGTGAATCGTAAGAATTAAATAAAAAATTATAATTTATTAAATATAATTTTTATTGTTAAAAATAAATTTTTAAAATAATAAAATTTATTTATAATTTTATTTAAAAAATTATAACTTTTTTTAAAGAATTATAAAAATTAATTATGAGATTATAATTTATTAATAAAGATAAAATGATCTTTCTTATTATTGACAAATAAATCTTCAGGATTTTATTTGTATTATGACATTTTAAGTAATCAAATTATTATTTATATAATTTAGAAGAATGTTATTGTCATTTTCCTAAATTTTTAAATTATTTGTTTCATTCAAATTAAAAAATCTATATTATACACACACACTATATGAGTATATGTTTTCGAATATTCGTTCTTAAAATCTCTTTTTGATTCATTTGGATGCATATCCCATATTTCTTTTACAATATGAAATTAATTTTTAATAAAATATAATTTTTTATATATTTAAATATTACTTTTACATGTTTAAATATTTTTTATTAAAATTCTTAATGAATACCTTTGATGCATATATGATGTTTTTTTCACTACATGTGATTGATCTTCAATAAAATATAATTTTTTTCTGTATATTTAAATATCACAAACACATATTTGAATAAATGAAATAAAAATAAAATTTTTTAAGGGTGGTCGCATATTATGAAAGAAGAGTTACATGTAGTTGAAGATATCGGCATATGGTCCTAAAATATGACATTAAGTGTAAATTTTGAAAATATTTAAAATAGTTATTCAAATAAATAGAAACTAAATTGCATTTTTAAAATATCTAAAATATATATTCAAACATAGTTTTGAACTTTGGATTTGAATATTATACTATTGTTATGGTTTCACAATGTTACAAATATATATTCTGAACATTTTTTTTATTTTTTATGAAAATATCAAAGGATATTTTTCTGATAGTGTTTGAAAGACCAGTGAAATAATTAATGGAAATGTAAAGGGAAGTTAAGCAAAATTCAACTCAACGATAAGACTTTCATAGAAACGATGAAGAAGATTGTTGTGAGATTCACTAATTGGATTCATCTTTAATGATAAGAAGATTTTTAAAAAGACATGATCTTGGGAATAAAAGACAAGAATCATTCCGGGATCAACACTCGATAGTAAAAATCCTAAATGTTATTGGGGAAGGAGGAGGGATGAGAGATGAACTTGAAAAGCACGAGAGAGACAATATATGAGCCCTAGGTTCAAATCAAGAAAGAAGATTGTCCTTCTTTACTCACTTTCTCTTGCATTGTCTTCAAACCAAGACCTTGACACTTGCCGCTATCATTACTACCGCCATCACTGTGAGACTCACAACCACTTGTCACCACCTTAAGAATCAATAGTTGTTACCCAGAACAATGTCAATGTCACTGTCAAAAATTGCAGAGGAGTGGGAGAAAAGGTAGAGGGAGAGTATTTGGTGGGTCAAATCTTGTCATTTTCATCTTCCAATTGATGACACTGAAAGACCTCATCTGAGAAATTTTTTCAAGTCATTTTAAGCAAATAAATATCTAATGATGTCTTTTTTAACAAATTTTTTTAATACTTTTTCTATTTAAAAATATAAGATATTTTTTAAGTAGTTAGGTGTTCAAAAATAAAAATTTTTTAATCTTTTAAGGTATAATCATTATTTTCTTTTTAAAAATATTTTTATTAATAATGACTTTATATTTACTGTTAGGTGTTTAATAGAGATAAATATAGAAAGATAAAATTAGTTGAAAAGTCAATAACTATTTTATTGGAGGTAAGATTTGGTTAAAAATGCCTTACATTTTTAAACGGAAAGAATATAATTTAGTTTTTATAATTTTTAATTAAATAAATTATAAGAACTGATTTGTATGTAGTCAAAATTTAAGCACCAAAAAATGAATTTTACCCGTAGCATTTATGCCCTAGTCCAGTTGTTTTTGCTATTTTCAGTTGGTTATGAGATCTAGTTGACAAGCATGTTCAAATCAATTATCTTTCAATTTTTTTTTTCAACTTATGACTAGAAGGTGGCAAAAAAAAAAAAAAGCTTATGACTAAAAATTATACAATCAAACTGGTAGTTTTTGTCCAACAAAAAACTGATAATTTGCATGGATTCTAAAATAAAATGCAATGAAAAAAAATAGAGTGAAAAATGATGTTTTATGAGAAAAATTGTCTCTTAAATAAATTCATAATAAAAATTAGTTTTATTGTTTTTCATGACAATGAGGAACTATAAAGGGAGGTTGGCAGCCTCTCCTCAATGTGAGCATTGATTTAAAAGAAAATATTTTTTTCACAAAAAAAAAGAAAAAGAAAAATGAAGATTGATATTTAGGTCCCAAAATGTTAAATTAATAATATTAGGTTATCAACAAAATATTTTAAAAATTAAGTAATAAATATTAACTCAAACAACTACAAATATAAATTCTTGTATTTAAATTGAAACTTTAGAATTTGTAACCATCTAGATTAATATTTTAACTTATTTTTAAAAAAAACTTGTTGGAGACTATTATTAATTTAATATTATGGTACCTAACTGTCATTATTTCAAAAAAAAAAATCTCTATTGATTAGACTTGTAGAGATCTTACTTATTTTTATGGGAAAAATTATAATTAGGTCTCAATAAAATAAATTAATCTTTCAGTTCATCTATATGTCAATTTCAAAATTTATATATCAATTTTGGGAAAATAAAACTTTTTTAATCCCTCAAATTTACCTTATTTATTGATTTGATCTTTCAAGTTTAATTTAATTGATTTATTTTCTTATATTTTCCTAAATTATCATGCTATTCATTTGAGTTTTTAAAACACAAATTTACTTTCAAATTAATCTAATGTATGAAGTATTTTGATAACTTTGAATGCCTTTTTTTTTTTGGGATTGCTCATATATTCTTCTATTGAAAGCAATCTTATTTGAAGTACGGTCGGACATTAAATATGAGCAACCTTTCTTATGAAGATTTAAACCTTCGTTGCAAGGCTAATTTTGGAGGAGGAAAAGAGTTGACCCTGTTGAAATTAACATGCTGGTGGATTATTCCTTGAATGAGTATGCTAGCTTGGGAGTTGATTGCCAGTAGAGAACGTGTTCATAGAAGTGTAAAGCAACAAATGACTTGGAAACTACCTTATAAAGGAGAAGTGAAGATTAATGTAGAGGTTTAATAGTAAGAATGAAATTGGAGGTATTAGTGTGATTTGTCTTGATGATATGGGGAATTTTTTAAAAGGTACTTGTGAGAAAGTTATTTTGGTACTTCTATTTTAATGGTTGAGGCTCTAGCTTTTTAAACGGGCTTTGGATTTAATTGTTAATTTGGGAATGTTTGTGTGTGTGTGGAAGGGTGATTGTAAAATTTTGTTTAGAGTTGTAGAATGTAGGAATTTTCAAAGTTGTAAATGGACATATTTAGGTATTATCCAGGATATAAGAAGCTTACTCTCCTTAATAAAGAATTGTTGTCTCTTTCTTATTCAAAGAGATTGCAAAAAGGCTATGGATTTCTTTGCAGTTGAGGCTAAAAAGATGATAGATCCTCTTGGTGTGTGCTGTTGCTTCCATTTTTCTTGGCTTATTTATTGTTTCTTGATAGAGGAAGGGCTTTTGATCTCTTTGATTAGCCTTTTAATAATTGTTTTACTCATACTGATATTGGTTGAATTGTTTTGACTGTTCTATTTTTTTTCCTTTTCTTTGATTATTGTGTGTTAGTTTGTATTTTAGGTTTTTGTAAGTGTTTTTTTTTAGGCATCGGCTATTAGCAAGTGTGACTGTTTTTTTATAATAAATTGGTTTATTTTTGGCAAAAAGAAAAACCTTAGTTGGATGTGCTTTGAGGAATTAGCCCCTTTTATTAGGCCTAACCCCCTTTAGTTAGCATGCATATGTAGTTAAATAAAAAAATTAGTCCTCAAATTAGTTTATTTTTTATCAATCTAATTATAGTTGTGTTTGTTCTTTTACTTTTAAAATTTTTGAGTTTGCTTTTTTTCCTCTAACCAATAATCACACTTCTTTTTTGTTAATTTATATAAATTGTAGTTGTCATTAATATTCTATTATATGTTTCAGCAGATTTTATCAATGTTTATTTTTATTGAAATAATAAATATCAAATCAATAATCAAGAAAAAATTAATGGATCAAACTGAAATTGAGACAAATTTAAAGGACTAAATTCTTAATTAATAAAAATTAAATTTGAGGATCTAAATTGATAATAGAGACAAACTTAAAAAATTAAAAGTTTTATTATCCTTTCAATTTCAATATTTATAGGAAGATGAGATCTATCGATATTTAATTTTTTTATATGAGATTATATGTAATTTTTTTTATATATAATTGATATTGTGATCTTTTCACTTACAGAAGAAAATTCACTTCCACTTTTTTTTTTTGGCTTAATTTTCACTGGTCATCCTTTACTTTGTAAAAACGTGATGGATTTGAACAAACAGAACATGGAGTGTCCGTCCCTCAGTTTGTTTGCCCCTTTTTTTAAGGGTTTGTTTTCTTTGTATTATTCCCCCAAAAAAAAAAATGTTGTGAGCATGAATATAATTGTCATATTACAAAGCAAACCAAGCCACGAAACATATTTTTGATCTACAAAAATCATATCGGTTAATTACGCTCACTAACCTGTTAGAAGGGCTATTTATATGGTTATCATAATCAAGATTTTAGTAAAAAAACACATAAATATATTCAGGAGATATGATATAATCCTTCAAATCAAAGAATATTATCATTCATCATGAAAAATATATATTTAGATTATTTGCAATGTGGAAAATCATCAAAACCAGATATCTTCTTTATGTAGTTTACTAAATGGATAATAATCTTTTTTAAAAGATGTACTTTTTTTTATAAATTGAAATATAGTTAAAACATAAGGAGAAATATTAAATGAACAAAAACCAGATTGATCTAATTAAAATATAAGGGAAATATTAAATGAACAAGAATAAAATTGCAACACTGAAACTATAAAAGAAATTGAAATATTGAGAAAGAAAGATTGTATGAAGCCGTTAAAAAGTTACATTATTTAAATGCTGTGAATAATGCAATTAAATATATTATTTTATATTAAATTCAAAAGTTAAATATTGGGCAATAAAAAAATTTGGGAAAAATAACCATTTTGCATAAGGTCAAAAGTTTACTGGTGAAAAAAAATCTTACTGAAAGAGTTATTTTCAACCAAGCCTTAACAATATTAAATTTAATTCAATTTATCAATGTTAGAGCCAATAATTTGATCAATCTCAATGAATTATCTCAAAAAGTCTAAAAATTATAAAATTAAGCTTAATAAAGTAATGTTTTTTAATGTTGGTAGCTCAAATAGGCATGAATACTTGAATAAAAAATATTACATTTTAAAAATATATTAAATATTAATTAATTTTTAAAATTTTAGACCATTTTATACTTATAATATATATAATAATAGATATTTTATAAAAAAAATATATTGTCATATTTTTTATTTAAATCCATAAAATACCTCAAACTAATATTTAAATGTATTTTCTTATTATTTTTAAATTTTAATGCTTACATATTTTTTTAAAAAAAGTTTGAGCCTTCTACATTATTAAAGTGTTCAAAAAATATGTTTCATATTTTTTATAAAATATAAATAATTAATTTAAAATAAAAAAAATTAAATTCTAGAATGATGTCTAAGTACTTAGACTGTATCATCAATCAATATTTAATTTACACTGGAATTACTTGGGCTTGAGGGACCTAAGAGTGGGCTCCCAACGTTCTCGCTTATTGGAGGCACAAGCTAATATGGGTCCCTTAAAATGGTTCCAAGAGCTTCGTTTATATTTTGTCCCCTGAACATCCAGCTCGTCATTAATGCTGCCCTTTGATGTAGGAAAAAGTTGGGAGGGGAAAAAAAAACAAAAAAGATAAAAAAATGGAAAGTAAAGAAAACAGCGGGCCTATTTAAAAAACCTGTTATGAGAATAATTTTTTATTTTTTAAAACAAGAAAATAAAAAAATTTATTTAATAATGTGTTTTTAAAAAAAGTGTTTTGGAGAATAAAAAAAATAAACTATTGTTCTGGAGAATAGAAAAATGGAAACAACTTTTAAATGTCTGTAATTATTATTCTAGAGAACAAGAAAAAAATAAAAAAATACTTATTTTATTATTTTTTGTTCTCAAAATATATTTTACAAAATACCAGTTCTAAAATAATAAAATAAAAATAATTTTAAACAATCCCATAGTTACAAGTATAAATTGGTCCAAATAATCTATACAAAGATAAAAATGAACTTTTTTCGGATTGAATTTGATAGCTCGTGAACCAAATCGACTGACTTTAGTAGTTTGGGATTGACTTTTTAAATCATATTATTTATAAAAATTAAAAAATAAAAAATGGAGAACAAAGTTTTGAAAGGGAAATTCAGTGGTCTTGCCTATTGTTTTTCTCTCTCCATTCCTTCTTCCCTTTTTTTTTTCTTTCCTTCTCATACGGGAGAAAAGTTTTTCTCTTGTTTTCTTCCCCAGTTTTCTTTCTTTTTTACCTTTCCCTATCCAAACAAAGCTTACATTTTAAAATCACTACCATTGGTGCTTTTGAATTATTTTAATTGTTTATAAGTATTTTCATGTTTTTTTTTTTGTTAAGATATAACAAGTATGTTCTGGTTGAAAGCATTTCTCCACAAAATTTAGTTGGCAAGCCCAAATATCTTATATGACTTGAGGCCCATAAACATTATTTATACTTTTAGAGAGCCAACTCTAATCAAGTCTTAGGATGGAGCCTACAAATCCATATTTATTTGATTTTTTTTTAAAATATAAAATTTATAAACACATGATATATAAATTATAATTATAATATCTCTATAGCCCAAGAAAATTACTTCATTTTATCATCAGTATTTTTAATATAACACTTCTGTTATCATTAATAAAAATTTTAAGATAACATGATAAACTATCAAGCAATCATCAGTATTTAAAGTCGAGAATATAGGTCGGATTATATGAGTTGACTCTAATAATTGGTCACAAGAGTTGAGTTAGGTTTGAAAAAAATTGATCCAAATAAAAATAAATTTTTCTAACTCAGGCCATATAACCTGTAAATCATATAGGTTAATCCTGATGGGTTAGGATTAGATCATTTAATTCATATTATTTTTAAAAAATTAAAAAAAGAAAAAAGGAGAGAAAATTTTATAAATATAAATCATATTAGACATGACTTATTTAACTGTATTAATTTATATATTTGAACAAATATTATAAATTAATATTTTGATATATTTAGAATGAATCATAAAAAATATCAAATTGAAACTTATAATTTAAGTATATATATTTTTAAAAATCATAAAAATAAATTTAAAAATAAATAAATGAGTGGTAAGTTGGACTCATTTAACTCACAATCCTAGGAGAGTTGGATTGGGTTAATTTTTTTTAACTTATATAAAAATAGATTGAACTCAATTTAATCTATATGAGCCAACCCATATAGACCTGGTTGGCCCCATATTTCCACATCTATCAATATCAATAAAAAATTAACAATTTTTTTATAAGATTTTATAATAAGAAGCACATTAAAAATATTAGGGATTTTTTTAAAATTGTAAGAAGTGTAAAATTTGTCAAATTAAATACAATTATAAAATTAAATTTCAAATCTTAAATTATGATTGTAATTTTATAATTGCCCAGAAAACTGCCAGGCTTACGAGAGAAGCTAGAGGCTGACATTGACTACTTCAGTTCGCCCCAAATCTGGTGCTTAGGGTTTCAAAATCCCCGCCAACTCTCTCTCTCTCTCTCTACAATGACGGTAGAGGACCAGAGCTCGGTAACCCCTGCACCAGTTCCAACACGCGGCGTCAAAGTCGCTGAGACTGGCTCCTGCCACCCTCCAACGGCGCCGTCACCTGGTAATCCAAACCCTACTGACACTTCTCCGCCGAAGCCATCCAGCCCCAGAGATTTCATCGTTTCTGTTGCCTCCAATATCGCTTCCCAGTCTCTACAGAACTTCGATCCTGGCGTTTGGGGCGTCCTTACTGCTATTTCTAACAATGCTCGTAAAAGGCAACAGGTTGTACGACCCCATTACTCTTACTCGCACCAGCTTCTCATTCTGGTTAATCGTTTATTCTTTATTCAACATATTTTAATTTTTAATTTGGCTGTTCTAAAAGGTTCTGTATTTTCGTTGGACTTGTGGAAGGTTGCAGTAAAGTTTTCATGATCATATTAGCCTGCCATAATGGAGATTATATTGTGTTTTGTAATTGTGAAGTTGGCCATTCGTTTTTTTTTTTTTTTTACTCTCGTGTCAATCAGAATGGTCAAGTGATTTTTGAAGAAAGAAAGAAGGTTCGTCTTTGTGGGTCTTCTCAAGAGCTTACATATACAGTAAATGCAAGTGAGAAGTAGATTTCTCATTTGGTCTGTTTGCTTCGAGGGAGGGGAGATTCGATATAAAATAATTGAGAATTGGAATTGAAAATTGTTAATTGATTTTCCTTAGTCTTTTCCTTTCATTATCTCTAAAAATTATATAACCCCATTAGTCCATTTTTTTAAAATTAAATTCATTAAAATTTTTCCTCCATTTCCCTCCATAAGCTTTTCCTTGAAAAGATGAATAGGTGGAAGTAAAACTCACTGAACCCATTAGGAGGTTGTCATATTTGAAGTATTTCCGTAAATGTTTAAAAGTTGTACAAGCTTTGAATGTCATTAACATCTTGATTCAACTGTGCTATATTGTGAGACAAAATGTCTCTGAGCTTCACGAACAAAGTGTTTTTAGGGTCTTAACCCTGGCGTTTTGAGTTCGTGCTTCTGTCCGTTTAGCCTATAGTTTTATGCTTAGTTTTTATTGCTCAATATTTACTATTTCTTTTTGTCATTTTATCTATTCTTGCGATTTTAAATGAAAGTCTGTAAGCAGGGTATAATATATTATTAACTGCCAATGAGCACTGTATTGGGCGTTTGGTAGAGGACGTGCGTTTTCAGATTGATTCGACTGCTGTTAGTGCTAAACATTGCTTATATACAGAACAGAAGGCACTAATGAAAAAATGGAGAGCATGACATCAATTTGGTTGAAAGATACGAGGTGGTTTTAATATCCTGCCTCCCCTCCCCTTTGTAACCAAAAGGAAGAACATGTTTTTCTTTCTTCTTATATTTTGATTCTTGCAAAGCCTTGTTCAGCACAAATGGAACTTATCTCAACTGGGAGAGGCTTAAAAAGAATAGTACTGCTGTCAAAGTCTGTCATGGAGATATCATATCATTCGCTGCTCCTCCTCAGCATGGTACCAAGAATTCCTTCCATTGGATTGATATTTCCATTTTTTTAACCTATTAGTCTTCCAATATTCTCAGTGTTTGTAACTTCTATTTTTGGCTATTTTTTGTTTTTGCATGCTGGCCCACTGCTTTTAGTATATTCAATGTTTTAGTTTCCTTTAATTATAAATTATTTCCTGAAAAAAATATTTATTAGCCTTTGGATTTAAGATCTTGTTCTTTGTTTCTCTATTTCACCTGTTAATGCAATTTTCTTGTTACATGTTGAGAAATATCTGCTTGTAGAAATTTGTTGCCTTTGGTGGTCTGCCTTTATTTATTTGTCTATTATTTTTTTGGTGAGGCATAGAGAGTATAGTCTTCCTTTGGTCTGTATATTAGCGAGACTTTGGGCGGTGTGTGTGTTCTCTTTCTTAATTATTGAAGGTTCTGTTTTATCATGCAGAAATTGCATTTGCTTTTGTATTTCGAGAGGTGCTCAAGTCTGCTGCTTGGCTGGATAACGGGGCTGCTAAAAGAAAAGCAGGTAATGTCATGCTCTGGGGCACAAATATTCATTCAATTCATTCTTGCATTTTTCTTTGCACTATGCTTCAAGATCAGTGCTGGCTCTTTGTTGGATATCTGATCAGATGTCAGGTAAGGCAAAAGAAAATGGAGAATAATCTTTGCTAGTAATTTTTCGAAAGAATTCCAATTACATATTTATAATTCAAGATATTTTAAACCAGGACTACCTATTCATGAACTAAGGCCACACATAACTTTCAATTACTAGACACATGGCTGATAAATTAACTGACACGTGCTTAACGCCAGACTCATACACTAACTCCTTGAATTAAGCATAATGGCATATATGCTTCAATCACGCCAGAAGTGTGTGTAACGAAGTTAACCTCTTAAACAGGGATGGATCCAGGGGGAAAATTTTCAGGGAGGGGAGCATGTGGAAAAAATTATAATTATTCATAATTATTAAAAATATTATTTTAAATGTTTATTGCATCAATATAATAATATACAACAACAAGTCTTATCTCACTAGGTGGGTTGGGCTATGTGGATTATATGACACTATTGTATTTATCATTAACTAAGCTTTTAATTTACAAAAATTGTAGAATAATATCCCATCATGCAACATCTATCAAATATGCATATATATACATAATATTCTCTTTATATAAAGGAGATGTGAAAAAACGTTGGAAAAACCTTTTTTTTTTTCCACAGAAAATTTTCAGGCTTGCTACAAGTTATATTGACTTAGCTTATAGGTTGGTCAAGGCTCAAATTTGGATCATGACACATATAATAATAATAATAAAAAATTAATCCATTTCTTAATCTTCGTGTGACACATGGACTAACATGAGTTTTAATAACACATTAGAAAATTATAATAACATCATAATGAATATTATCTATCTTAATGTAAAAGTGCTGTATGTTAGCAGCGATATGATATTGTTTGGGATTACCATGTTACAAACAAAAAAATATTTGGCACTAAGATTATATTCGTTGGTTTAAAATTCT
>NW_026556606.1:0-33811 GCF_029017545.1 Prosopis cineraria
AAATCTAGAGAAATGTTGAGTATCAAGATATTAACAAAAACAAAAAATTGATTTACTCAAATAGTATGTATATTCATAAATTTAATTTTAGTAACTGTTTAGTATTCAAATGCATATCAAAGGTTTTTAAATTTTAACTGTGAGTAAGAGTTTAATTTTATTTATTCATATACTCAATATTTATGTTAATAACACCATAGAATATTATTGTACAATATTAAAGGATTTTTTACATAACTGTTTGTTCACTGTCAAGTATTACTGCAAGTATACGAGTCATCACAATATAAAATATTCCAGAGTTATCGTTTTCACGAGGATTTAGACAAATGAGGATTAAAAATTCACTATTAACTTAGATAGGTTGAGTAAACTAAGAGTATTTTTGTGTGAAAGTAATAAAAATCTGATTATTAAAATAGTTTTAAAGCAATTAAAACTTATTGAAACTTGACTTTTAGAGGTGAGAAAATAGAATTATCTCTCCCCTTTGTATTTCATAAAACTTAAATTAATTCCTCTCTAATATATTTTTAATGAAAATAAGTGTTAGTCTAAGATTCTAATTCACTTGAAGAAGCTTTCTCAAGTCAAAATCAAGTATATTTGAGAACACTAAAATTTACAATCTCTTAAAAATAATTAGTGAAAATAAATTTTAGCACCAATCTTAATGTGACTATAAAGGGTTAATAAAATATCTCTAGTTACTAACAAAACCATCTATTTATCTTTATAAATTTCAAATCCAATACTATTTTATTCAAGTTTTACACCTAAATTAGCTCTCTCAAGCACAACTTAAGTGAACAAAACAATACATGGTGATCAAGCACTTTAAAAGCATTAAGCATAAGAGAAAATAAACATCTTATATATATATTATATTCTTAACTACCAAAAGAGGAATATTAAGTATTAATTCATACAAAGGTTTGAATAATCCTTTAGAACAAGAGAACTAGCTACTCATGTTCAGAAAAGAGCCATAAATGTTACAATATATAGCATCCATATCAGAAACAAGGAGAGAGAGGAGAGAAAAGAGAAGAGAAGAAGAAAAACCAAAAGGAACCCCTTGAATCTCTTCAAATCTTCAATTTTTGGCTTAAATCTCCTTCAAAAACCCTAAACCCTAGTAGAGCAAGCCTTAAGGAATCTTTAAAACTCGTGGTCTGGGGTCTAGAGTTGTGTTTAGTTTTTCTGCTCTAATTTTTCATTCTACAACTCAAAACGCATAGCAAAATTTAGGTTGTGCACGCGACGTGTTGTCAGTGTATCACAGCATATGTGCATCTTTAAGACTCCCTATCTTTGTGCCACATGCCATGGCACACTTTGCATGCATGTGATACATGACACAGAGCTCTACTCTTCTGTTTTGGCTCCCATTTTTCTACTGTTATGTTTCCATATGCATTTTCAATCATCATTTAGCTGTACATCTATGAAAATAACTAAATAAACCACTTGAAATAGTGGATACAGCTATGAGATCTTTTAAAGTTTTAAAATCAAAGTAATAATTTTTGAAAAATTCTCAATAAATTCTATTTTCTACGTCAATTTGTAATAATGCTCATTTTCCTTATTTTAAACCCAAATATTCACAATTGATCTAATTTAGCACATAAAGTGTAGGAAAATGGCTGAATTGACATTAATTTTAATAGGTTATCATTGTTTAATATATAATTTAAACTTTCCCGCCTCACAATATAAACATTTTTGTTATAATCCTTGAATAAATGCTATTGTATATTATCATTTTTAATAGTGTTTGAAATTTGAGTTATGAAGAGGCGTTAGAATTATGAATTAAGAACAATTATATTTGATTTGTTAAAATATGTGTTATAGTTGGCTATAAATATTGTGCATAACTTTTATTTGAAGAGCATTAACATTAAGATGGCTAAGAATGAAGAAATGTTACAATGGGATCGAAACAAAGGAAAAATATTGGGTTGAAATTTAACAATGATTTTTTTCTCTTTAGGGGCTTAGTTAGCCATTATGGTGATTCTTGTGAGGTTTGCTAAATGGTAAATTATAGTTATTTGGAATGTTTCAAGTAAATAAATAACGTTCCTCAATAGATAGAAATGTTGGTCTATCTCTTATTTTATTTTTTGTTTATTCTAAATAAATTTTCCTACTATACATTTTTGATTAAGTTCATTTAATATATATAGATATCTTATTTATTCTTTGAATTTATTTATGCAGTTATTTTTATGATATTTTATTTTCCTAAAAGAAATTATACATGCATGGATTGGATAAATTACTAATAAAAAAGATTATTTATACTTCACAAATTGAAGGACAATTTGAACTTTAAGGATTTTTAAACTCCATGCATGCTAAAATGTTCTATAGGACTGAAATACAAAACACTGATTGCTAACATTTATCCTGTTAGCCCTTGGTATGCCATGATACACCTAATTATCAGGTGCATTGGATGTACTAGCCTCATATGTCAACCAACACACGTGAAATAGAGGATGTAGTTTCATGGATATAATCCACACCTATTATTCATAAGCTTTATTCTTGTGCCTACTTTTCGTGACTTCTTGCCACATCAAAAATGTTATTTATCCTTATAAACTATGTGTCCATGCCTGTTATTTGTTTTGTTTAGGTCCTAAAATGGATAAAGTTTTTTAAATATATATATTCATTTTTATAGAAGTAAACTTTATTGAGTTTATTTGTAAATTTTAATTTTTAGCCTATTATTTTTGGCTTCAAATGATAGTGTTAAGCTTGCAATTCAGGCAGACTCCCAAGAAGTACTTTTGTAGAGATAACCAAGTGGAAAGTCTCCAATTGCATATTGTCTCTCCATATTATTATTGTATAGTCCTAAACCCATTGAAATCATTTTATATCTTAGTTAGTTATGCTCCACATATTTTATAGGTAGGATCCTCGCCTGGTTATATCTTGAGGTTATGCTATTGAAAGAACTTTAAGAGATTAGATTTTCAAGAAGCAATCTGTGGAAACTTTTATAAAAAGAAAATTTAACATTTTTTTATTATATAAGATCTTGCTTAGTAGCAAGTCTTCTACATGGTTTGTGAATCTAAAGGCATTAATAAGTGTTTCTAGTTATTAAAGACTAAATGAATATGGGTTTTATCATGTTACGGGTTGTTCAAACTTAATTTTGGAATGTGACAAGTTTTGTTTTGAGAATGACTAAAATGGTTCTTGAAATGACTAAAACAATATAATGATATGTGAACTTAGTTGTTGTGACAACTTTTACTTCTAAAATAATTATTATTGTATTGGAAATAACTAAAATGATTTTGAAAATTAGTAGAACCCTATGATGTTGTTTGAGCTTGTTGCTATGGCTATTATAGATTACTAAATATTAATAGGAAGCGTTGATTGTTCATGATAGGGAGATGGTTAATACATTGAGTTTGTTCAAGAAGGATTTTTTTAAGGAAAATCAAGATAAATATTAAAAAATGAGGTTGAAACATATAGTAAAATTTGAACTAAAGTCATGGGAAGAGTTGCCAAAGACTAAGAAGGCTAGGGAATCAAGACCTAATAAAAATGTTGGAAAAAAAAAAGGAATGTCTTATTCCTTTCACATAAGGTGCTCTCTAAGGTAGTTTATGGAACTTATAGAGTTTGTAAAAGGCAATGAGAAATTAAGGATGATGGTTGAGAACTTAATGTGATGTCTTTGTAGAGCAAAATGATCATTAATCCGCTTAGCATTAATTTTCCTAATTTGGCCTTTAACAGTATTAAATTTTATTTATAGAGAAATAGTTTCCACTATATCATTGAATGAGTGAAGCCAAAGTTGATTGGAAAAAAAACCAATAGCTGATAGCTGAAGTGATGTGGCATAAATACACCAACAAAATAATTTGTGTGTTTTTTACCAACTTTAGAGGTTATATCATTTATTTATTGCCATTATTTCAATGTACAATTGTCGTTGTTTATATGCTTCATGTTTACAACAATGATTGTGATGTATATGTTATGATTTGGTTGAAGACATGAAATCCCATAGTAATGAAAGACTTTGCTAATGCACACTTGCATTGTCATCATGTTATTATGATTTCCTTCTACTTGTGTCTTAAAATGACAATTGCCCAATGACAAGTGCCCATGTCTTTCATGAAGTAAGATGCTACCTACTTTAGGTGAGAGCTATTATGGTGGCTTATAATCATCCAAAAAACAAAAAAAAAAAAAAAACCAAGGTGGCTTTGAAATTACTTTGTAAAGAAAAGCCTAAAGAGAGAAGATGAGGTTTGTCACTTTACTTTAGGATGTAGAATGTTCATTTCTAATGTATGTAATTGTTGAAGTCCAAGTATTGTAAATACTATTGACTACTTTGGTTCAATTAATTGTTACTTTTGTTTTGATAATGGGTAAAATCATACAAGCAATTACAATTTTTCTGTACAAATTTTTTATTCATTCAAGTCCAACTGTTGTCAAAAATCGTTTAAAACTTTGGTTCAAGTTATAATTACTTGTGTTTTGATAATGACTAAACTATACAAGTGATTACAACTTTTCTATGCAAATTCTTTATTAATTCAAGATCAAGTATCGTCAATATTAGTGACTACTTTGTTTAAGTAATGACAAATTTTTTTTTGGTAATGACTAAGATGATACAAGCATTTACAACTTCCTATGCAACTCTTTTTACCTCAAGTCCAATTTTTAAAAAATATTGTAACTACTTTGATTTAAATAATGAAAAATTTTTCTGGTAATAAACTAAAATGAAAAAAAGCATTTGTAGCTTCCCTATATAAATTTTTTATTCACTCAAGTCCAAGTGTTATAAATATCAAAGACTACTTTGGTTCAAGTAATGACAACTTTTATTCTAGTAATGACTAAAACGGAACAAGCATTTACAACATCCTTGTGCAAATTTTTTCACTCAAGTCAAAAAATTATAAATATTATGACTACTTTAGTTCAAATAATGACAACCTTTTATTTGGTAATAACTAAAACAAAACAAGCATTTACAACATTCCTGTGCAAATTTTTTCACTCAAGTCTAAGTATTGTAAATGTCAATGACTACTTTGATTCAATTAATAATTATTTGTTCTTGTAATGACTAAAAAAAAATGAAACAAACAATTATAATGTCCCTATGCAAAGTTTTACTCAATTTTTTTTTCTAAGACTACTTGATAGAATGGAATAAACAATGACAAGTTTTGCTTTACAAATTGTTATTTATCAATACAGTACAATCCTACAAAGTTGACATCATAAGTAGAAATGGCATACTACTTTAATTAAACAAATAATAACTTTCATCAATAAGATAACAAGAAATCTTAAGAAGTGACAACTACTCAAGATTTTGTTGTTAATTACATAAGCTTGTATTATTATACAACACATACATCTTATAATATTCATCAAAATCTCCTTCAACCCTTCTCCCAAAATATATATATATATATATATATATATGAAGGGTTGAATATATTTCTATACATAAGATTTTAACTATATCATATCTACATTCACAAGTTTGGTAAGTTAGGACATTTTGTACCACTTTCATAAGCTACATGTTCAAAATCATGATCTTGGTTACTAACCACTAGGAGAAGGAGAGTTTGAATTTAAAAGTAACTCGAATTACTCTATCCTGCATTCAAAATCTATCCAACTTCATTAGTCATTTACATTGACAATCCCAATGTTAATTACTAAAATAATAACTATCTTCTAGCAAATGACAACTTACGCTGTTGCATTAACACACAATAACTTCCAGCATTTTACTCTAATAGGATAGTAGTTCCATCATTATCAACAAAGTCTATAAGAGTTCCTTTATCAAAAGCTCGCAATTTTTTTCATGCCACTCCAATTAGGGTCAATGCCAGAACAAGATAATGCCATCTATCATTTAGCTATACTGTACACAGACTCACTGCCACTTAGCGATACTCACACGACTCAACTGTGCCCATGAGAATCAATGTGTATTCATGCGACTTAGCGTAAATCGATGGAATCCAATGTATAGCAATGCAACTCAAATGTTTATGATTACAACATTGGGAAAATGACAACCTCAACCACTTATTAAGTAGCAACTTCTTCTCGCCGAAGAATCTTTCTCAAACATGAAAGCTTAGTTTTCAATGCCATGCATCCCGAAGCAAAAATCAACATAAGAGCAGAGGGAATTTACAAATGCAAGAACATCAAACAAAGGCAGAAGAAACATACAAATGCGGCCTAATAGGGGGAATATTTTAGCCAAATGGTAGCTTGCTAGTCTGCCCTATGGAAAGCTTTAGAAGCTGAAAATAGTTGCATGGGAGACGACGATGAAGAAGAGAATGCGGGAAATGTGTCCTGTAGACCATCCCTCCTTTATTTTCTATAAGGGTAAAAATTTATTTTCTTTAAAATTTGATGGCTAATAAGTCTCAGGGACTTGAGGGGAATTAAAGATGTTTGTGGAACCTTATTCTCATTGCATTTTTTTAATGGGATTTTTCTGTCATTTTCCCAAAGAAGAATAGCACTACTTGCAAAAAAGAAAGATGAATAATATTACCTATAATCCATTGTCAATATAGCATCTTTGCACTTTGAATGTTTTGTATTGAATTGATATACTTTTTGTTATGTATAATAATCATTCAAGTTCAGTTTTTAATAGGATTTATGAGATCAATAGATTTAAATTTTGACATATGAAACAATTTTGTTTAAAATAGTAATGACATGTAACAAACTAAGAATTATCCGAGTGCCATATTTCTCTAGAGCTCTTTATATATAAGAATGAAAGAAAGTGAGGGCCCTTTTGATTGTGTTTCCATTTTTTTTTAATTGTAAAAACTGTTTTGTAATACAATTTTTAAAATTATTTTAAAAACAAAACAAAAACAAGATATATTTGACTATGTTAGTTTAAAAACAGTTTTAGAATAAAAATAGTTAATAGTGATGGTTGCTAATAATTAATGATGATCACTTATGAAGTGATTGATCAATGTGAATATAGTTTAAAAATATAAAGAATATAAATAATGGTCATTAATGATGGTCGCTTATCACTGTTTTATTATATTATTTTATTTTAAAGAAATATAAATTACTAGAACAGTATAAACTTTGTTGATAGACCTTCACCTATATCCAATCCCTAATCTTGCCCTGTTGATGGTAAATTTTTCTTAATGTTATGGTTGTTGTATGCTTGATTGATGATTTGCAAAACGTATCAAAGGAATAGTTATGTAGATTGAATTTTTGTCATTTTTTAAGTTGTTATTAGAAGGAAGTAAGAACTTTTCCGTGCGATGCACAAGGGTAAGAATCTAGTTAACACCTGTTTGTGAAAGATATTTCCCTTTTGAATCAGTTATTAAAAGTTTCTTATACTAACTTAAAACTAAATAATATGATTATTTGAATTTTCATATATTTTTTGTAGTTAATTTATTACATTGGGTTTGTATTGTATAATAAAAAAAAGCATACCAGAAAATAGTAATGAGCTTCATTCTGGCAGCTAGACTAGAAACATTAAAAAAAAAAAAAAAGTCCATTTATTCAATAACTATTGTTGTTTTCACCCAAACTCCTTTTTCATTGAATGGATTATCTGATATTGTAGGCATAACTGCTAAATCAAAGTTGTCATTTGAACATTTGATATTGAGTCGTTGCAACAGGTTAAAGGCAATGAACCAACTGTTTTTAGTTTATTTCATAGTTGGACCATTGTTTCGAAAAAACTATGTTGACAAGTATAACTAAATGTGAGCTCTATGTATTGTTTACAAAGAGCCTAATATGAAAATTATTATGATCTATGGAGGGCAAACGTACTTTTCATCCCCCCCCCCCCCCTTCTTTTTGAGGAGAAAGTTTTGGTGAGTTATATCTTGATAATTAATCAAAGTCAAGATAGGTCTCAAGTTTAAAAAATAGTTACCAAAGATACTTGTGGATTACTCACTAACACAATTTTTATATAGGCAATGAAATTGGACCCAAATCCTTGTAAGATGCAAGTAGTACTATTGTTACCTATACTAATTGTCGTTAGCATCCATACTTTTTATATGATACTCCCTCCATTTCAAATTATAAAATAATTTTTGAAGAGAATTTTTTATCTAAAAATATAAGACAATTTGAAAAAAATACAATTTTATTGATGATACTTTTTTAATATTACCCTTCAAGTGGAGAGAAAATTAAATGATATTTTAGCTTAATGACTAAGTGTGTGTAAGGACAATTTTTAAAGTTTATAATTTTATTTTGAAAAAAGTATGTTGTAAGTGTCATTATTATTTTTATTAATATGTGTAATTTTATCTCAAATTATCTTATAATTTGGGTTAAAGGGAGTATATTAATATTGATATATTGATTTTCACATGCAACATTCATTACTCACAAAGAACATTAAGCTATACTCCTCCCTCCAGACTATAATATAAGTCATTGTTGACTAATTTATGTTTCTAAAAAAAAGTTGGTTTAAATCTTAATTTTCTAAAATTCCCACATTTTTTTAATCATACCCTTGAATATAATAAATATAATATTTGACTTATTCAAACACCCTCATTAATACTAAATATAGTAAAAGTGTAATTGAAATATATGTATATATATATATATATAACAACTATCTAATGCCCTATATTATATTTTGAAATAAGCAAAGCTTCTAGAAAATCCTTTAGGGAGTACTTGCCCTTTCACATGGCAAGTCAAGCTACGTGGCAAAGGGTTCTTAGTTCAGTTCATGTTGACGACTTTCTATAGGGAAACCTCCCCTAATTGCAGAACATCCTTCTTTTAACTTACTGGCTCACGCGCGCGCACACATCTGATTCCATACTAATTTCCATATTTTTATTACAGTTCTTGGAATATGAATAATATTATTATTAACAAGCCAGTGTTTCAAGTTGTTCAAGAAAGGAGAATCCTTTCCCGCTGTCACCACCCCATATAACATCACTCATAACTCATCAGATACGTATTTTTTCTCACTCGCCTCCTTCAACTATGAGATATAGAGGAAAGATTAAATTATATTAAAATATATATATATATCTATATATAAACAAGAAGTTGTGGCAAATGGTAACAAAAGTTTTCCATCATCATATAAAGCTGCCCAAAACATACCCTGTATTATCAATCACACTGTTCTACACATTCTTATATACCACGTTGAACCTTGCAGGCAATGTATATATAGTATGTAATCATGCATAGTACATTGTAAAATGTTATGATATACAAAGCATGCAATCTATGAACAACCTCCTTCCTAATTAAATGTATTATTTTTTTCATTTTTTCATGTTTTGAGATGAACCTGAACTTTGTTGACTGTGTGATGTAGCTTCTGCAGCTTGCTAAATAGTTTGTTTGCCTTCTATGCCTCTCCGAAACAGCATTGCATGACTCACTTCAATTGGAGCTCGCAATGATAAATGATGATATTGTGAGCATCTATGATGCCTCCCAAAGCTTATAATCTCTTCCCTCACCAGCCAAGGACCATCCTCCCAAGGATCTCTTAGGGGGTTCAAAATGACCAGGTCCATCTTCATAGCGAGCTTTCCATCAATGACAGCTGCATAGACGTCCGTTTCTGCTGCAAGAATTTTAACCTTTAACAAGAAGAAAGAAGAAAACTATTAGCAATCAATTTTAACCCAAGACTTGCAAATTAAGTTGTTTGACAAGCTCAGAAGAAAATATCTTATCCATCCAATCCAGAAAATATCCACATGTATGTTACTGTTGAGTAATAAAGGCAATAATATGATGCTCACTGTGCTTCTACAGTGTATGTTGTTCCGTTTCCTGAGAGAGATAAGTGATCCTATTTCAGCCCTGTAGTGGGAGAAAATGTGGTCAAAGAACACAGATGGTGTTCCCGGGTGAGTAAGAATGTAAGCATATCCTTGCATTTCTTTTCCACTCGGAAATCTCCAATGACCCTACCAGAGAAAAGAATGTGAAATCAATTATATATATTAGGTAGACATTTCTTTTACCATATCATAACAGCACAGTGATATGGCAATTGCTGCAAGAGGGAACTTATAAAAAATCTTTAAAAATTACGCAAATAAATATCCTCATGGTGATATATAAATCTACACCACAAAAAACAATGTCTGGGAAAAGATGTCTTTGCAAGTTCAAACCTGCGTAGAACCAGTGTCATGATTTTCTATGAAGGTAACTGCACGAGATGGCCACCATCCAATGACACCAGGGGGCTTTCCTTTCGGATCTGACAAACGCCAATATTCACATCTTTCCAGTGCCTATGGGGAGCGGAATTTAAAGAAGGCACTGTCATGACACCTTTATTTTTAATAACTAACAGGCAGACTAGGGGAAAGGAATTTATTTTTAATAGCATCCATATTTTTTTCATTTCTTTCTGTGTAGCCTCCTTTATAGAGGTCCTACTTTCAAGATAGGAGTAAGTGTTTTTTTTTTCTTTTTATCTTTGATAAATGGAAATGCAACTACAGAGGCCTTCTACATAATAAATTATTCATAAAGATTATAATTTATAACTATTATATCCTATTTTAAGATATTTAGAAAAATATTTGTTATTTTTAGCATTTAAATGTACTTTTACTTTTTTTTATTAGTTTATATTAATCTTCATATTTTTATTTAATTATTTTGTCACCAGTTTATTGCTAATCCAACCAGTTGACTAGTAAAAATCTGAACCTGCTAACTTCTCCAATTCGATGTTTGATCTGGCTTTTAAAACATTTATATGTCTTAAAAGGTATTTTACAGAGTTTGTAAATCTAGAAAAATTTAATGAAATTATCTGAGTGAGTTCTTACTGAGTGAAGAATCCCTTTTGTTGTAACATCAAAAGCACCAGCGGTACCATTGGTGGCATTGATCCAGTCAACGGTCCTCTGCCTGTGCTCATCTTGATTATGATCCATCTCACCATAGCTATAACTCAGGGAATCCCAGTACTCTCCCACGGCAAAGCAAGGTTCACTTGCTTCCATGTAATCCTTTACATAACCACCCCAAAATCCTCTGGCAAAGTCAAGCCTCCATCCATCATACCCAATTTCTTCCCTGATGATCACACATTGTGAGCAAAAAGATAGAACAAATCAACTCTTCTACAACACCTTAGTATACATGACCATAAAGTTAAACGTACAGTTTCTGCTAAACAAAAACATCACATGCAACAAGAGGAAAGACAAAGGAATGGAAGATGAGCAAATCAACTAAGTCTATATATGCAGCAAGGTAAAAATGATTTCAGAGTATGAGTTGGTACATATAAGAAACAGACTACTGCAAAGCATGTATATGGTAGAGATATTCAACTTGACTTTTAAAGAACCGACATTGTTAATATATTTTAGTGGCTCAATGCTCACGGACAAAACATGTTTACCATAAACCACTTGGTTTTTTTCCCCCCAGTTATCACTTGAATACCAATAGCCTACGTACATAGAACGTTCATAGAATTTGTTGACTCCAGCTGGCAAAGACTTAGAAAAGTGATATAAAAGATAAATAATGTTTGAACTAAATTTAAGTTGCCAACATTTATATAAGAAGTGGAATCTGAAGGGGTATTCTGACATAAAGAACTGAAATAAGGAAAAGAGCAGCCATAAATCTGTAAGTATTCAAGTCATCTTCATACCAAATAAACATTGACGCTACAGCTACAATACATATAAACGACGGACATCCCATCAGATGCCTGAGTCACATCTAGACACCCACAGATCACGGTGGCAATTTATTGTCTAAGATGTTGAAAATGAAATCTTACATGAAACTAGGAACACCTTCAATTAAATAAATCACATTGTCATCATATCCTATCAACAGCAACAATCAGGTCTGAAATATCAAGTTTCCAACTGAAATTTTCAATAAAATCTAGATCATCCTAACCTCATATTTAATACCAGATTGTCATAGTTCTCCAGCACAATTAACAATGAAACTGTTGGACTGTAAATAAATATGGTAAGAATTTATATTCTACCAAAGAACTAATTGAAAACATTTTTCCCTTAAACGTTATACTTGTTCCGTGATAAAGGAAAATAAATTGGCCAAGAACTATGATAGAAAAAAATTAAGGTCTATAATGTCTACCTCAACCAACATAACCATTCTTTCAGATCATTTCTCACAAATTCCTGTGAATGGTCAATGTTTGGAGCTGCATGGAAATTATCGCCACTACTCTTGTTGCCCCTACCCTGTATGAGAGAGGATATCCATTATGTATTACATTTTCATCCAGAAAAATTACAGTTTTAAGGTATTCGTAGTAAAAAGTAATTCAAAGAACAAAGCATGCATATCATATCTAAAAAATAATAAAAGCGCTTCCAAATTCTTTACTTCTGTGAAACTATATTTGTCACTTAATCAGAAATTTCAATGGGAGTAAATCAAAATTTCCATTGCATAGTAAGCATGAGACTTATGTTCATGAAACCTAGTCATCAGACCTATTCTATTCAAATTTTATAGCAGCTAAATGAACTTGTTTCCTTTATTCCTAGAAAACTAAAGATTTGAAGTGCAGTAAAAGGTAACAAGTAATTGCAGAAAATCACCAAAAAAAGAAACAAAAAGAAAAAGAACAACTTATTGCAGAACATGACAAGCAGAGGCAAATACGCTACTCGCTTTTATTCAGGATAAGGCACAATTACATAATGCTCAATGCAATAAATGGCAAGAGATAATTTAAGTACCTAAAACGTTCAGTACTTTCTATTGTCTCTTACAATGATGGAAGTTTAAAAAATCCAAATATATCACTTATTTAACACTATTGCAACGAAGAGATCGCTCCTGAATTGCAAATGAAACTAACAAAGCCAGTAGCAATTTAGAATTAATGTACGAGTTTCAATGATTGTCTACTTGACAAAGCAATGATAAGTTTACAACAACAATGCTTTATTAGATCCTCGTGGATGATATTATTGACACGTCTATTTCTTTTTCAAATATAATTTCTAGAGATTAGTTTCGACAACTATTTTGACTCATGTAATTGTACGACCAGAAAAGAAATGTTTGTCAACTTTGTACAGGATATAATTATAAATATAAGTAACATGGACCCCTGCACCTCAGATGACTGCTCAATACAGTCACCCAAAAAAAAAAAAAAACGCATAAAAAAGAAAGCAAAGGGCATTGGAACATATATATTTTTGGTGTGCATCCATTTACTTTGTCTAACACATCAGAATTTGAGACAAGTGAAAACTTCAAGTCTCCAATATGTAGGAAATGAATTCCATTTCCTAGGATACAGAACATTTTAAAATAAGCACGTGATATATCATATTAACTGAATACATTTTATGAGATTTGATATCAATGTTTCACAATATCAGGTAATTGTGAAAGAACAACGTAACTTAAAGGACAAATAACAAAATAGATGGATACAAAACCGTTCAGAAAAAATACCTGAAAATGTGGATCGTCAGCAACAACTGCTCGCTCATCCCAATTCAGACGACCACCAAATATGTTCCAAACACCATTTTGATTCTGGTAATGAGCACAGCGGTGATTTAAAACAGCATCTCCAAGAACCTTGATCCCAACTTCATGGAATTTTTCCACTAAATCTTTCAATTCATCGATGCTTCCATATCTGATATATGCAATAAAATAGTAACAAGTTGCATCCACAACAATATTAAGTGATGATAAACTAAATTTTGGAACGTCCAAAATATGGCATGTACTTTCAGATTTAAGCAGTTTTCCAAATACTGGACCTTCCATCTTTAAATTAAAAGATGATTAGGCAAAGAAAAAAATTATTGAATTAAGTAATTAACATTATAATGTAATACCTGGAATTTAGATTGTATAAATCCTTTGGCATGTATCCTTCAGGTGAAACAGACTCTGTTGGTGGTGGTAACCATATCACAGAAAAACCAAGTGAGGCTAGCTCTTCAGCTTTCTGTTTAAGCTCCACGTACCATCTTCCAGATTTATGAGACTCCCAGTTGAACCCTTGACATAATATTTCATACCCTGTTCCTCTTGCTGAGCAGATTTTTGGAGTCAAGCTCTTTTCCTTTACTTCGACAGTAGCCTTAGTTTCTTTTTGGCCGGAAGTAGCCTTGGTTTCTACTGGAGGCTCCTCTGAAAAAGTTGGAACGGAGTTTCTGAAGATATTATAGGCTTCAGCAGCAAGTCTTTCAATCTCTCGAAGAATGTTTCCTTGAGCTTCTTTGGATTTCACCTTATGATTCTTATCTGAGGAAATGTCCGACACCAAATTCTTTAAGTCTCTGATTATTGCATCAGCAAATCCAGATAAGGAGTTTGTTTGACTTGCCTCTTCAGTCTCTTGTAAACGCACGTCTTCCGACTCACCATTTATGTATTTCATATGTAAGTTCTCTTGTAAATGCACGTCTTCCGACTCACCATTTATGTATTTCATATTTAAGTTACTAGAACTTGGAAGAGGAATATAAAAGTCACGTCCCATGTAATTTAACCAAGTATTTTCATTTAGCTTAAGAACAAAAAGAAATCCTGCAAAACCCTCTTCCAAAGTGATTATTACTGAGCTCCCTTTTTCACCGTCTCTTGGCTGCAGAAACAGGAGGGGCAAGTCAATAATACGATAGAACACAAAAAAGGAACTTAACTACAATAATGAATTGGAACCGGCATAAGATAACCGAACTTCAAGTTTACAAAGAAAGGAAGGTGGAAATTGAGTAAAAAATGAAAAATTGCATGGATTCATTTAAAATCTACATAAATTAGTCGTGTCATTTAGGCTTACATTGCTACGTAACAAATTAAAAAACCAATGAGGCGGGAGTTGCTCAAATGCACTGGTTTGGGCGCATGTTTAAACTATCGACATTTGATGGATTACGCCTTCAAAAACAAAAACAAAACAAAAAGCGAAAGGAAAAGGTGAAAATAAAAAAGGAAGAAAAAATCCTCCAAAAACAAGAGGAAAATGTATTTGACTTTGAGAAAACAGCGCACGGAAAAACTAGTGGAAGGACAAAGACGAACAGGTTATCCCACGATTAATTTCAAGACAGAAAAAGTGCACCCTTTCTTTCTAAGGTCCCATAATCTCAACCCCAATAATGAATGGTATTTAATATGGGCCTCACAAGAAATTGCCTCTACTGCAAAAATTTCGTTACATTTCAAGTTTAAAATCTTATGGAAGTGTCTATATTCTAAAACGTGTACATTGAATTAATCAACGGCAAGAGTGCACCATTTAATGCATAGAAACCTGTAGGGGAGTTCTCAGAGCCCTGTCTTTAAAAAATACTGTCTCTGGAGGATGAGGAGCGGGTGGAACTTCCCACTTTCTTGCTTCATTTCGGCAAACTCCCCAGTGGAGGACAACATCTTCAGGTATATCTGTTTCCAGATATATAAGGTTCTTGGCCATCTCAGGGCAATTTCTAACGGAGACACTGACGGATTTATTGACCCAAATCTGCTTTGCAATAGGAAGTTCTACGTAGTAACCTTCAAGTTGACTATTTTCTCCTTTGGAATCTCTGGATTCGCGGCTGTTTTCTTGACCTTTTTTATGCGTTGTGCGCGTTCCAAGAAGTATGCTGGATAACTGACCTAAGGCCCCTGAGTCAGGAAATACCATAAAACATGTCTCAGTTCAAGTTCACCACATAATTTTCCAAAGAACCATCTAAACTGAATAAAAGTAAAAATATCACACAGAGCTTCTCTAATTTAAATGTAGTTTGAATAAACTATTAAGGACAAGATCATTGGCTCAATTTTCCACAATTCTCCAGCACATGGATTACATACAGGGAGAGGTTAGAGAACTAATTACTTCCAGAGATCAATTGCTACTGATATTTCATTGCCCATCAACGATGAGGAGAAGCAGGGATTATGACTTTTAGATGTGTATTTTTCCCTATAATTAAAATGAAATACTACAAAGGTGCGAAATATGTAAAATGGAAATCTTATTTCTCCTTTCCTTTTCTCTGCTGCAATAATTAATCGCTATTCACTCTATCAATCCTTTATGGTTCTCTTTCATAAAATGAGATAATATACGCAAGCAATTAACCAAAGGATTTGTCAATTTCAAGGTGAGACAAATTATACTGTATTGAGAAAAGAAAATGTAGGATATTTTTTAAAAACCTGGCCAGAAATTAAAGCCCCTTTTAGGTCCAATTATATTAGTGTCATCCTTGAAGTAGTCAACCAGAGGCACTTTGAAATCTCTTCCGTTGTGTTGATGCCAAGAGCCGGTTTCTTCATCCTGCATAACAATTGTTTCAGCTAAAAGGTTTTATCTAATAATAAAAACTAACACCTGCAAATGCCAATAATTGTGTAAAACAAACCTTCACAACGAAATTAATTGATGAAATTCCTCTGCTGGGTTTAAGATCAATTTTGACTTCATAAAATGTATCTCCTTCAGCAGATGATAACGATGATTTCTTCAAGGGTGTCTCTATTGCGTGGTCCTGGAAATTTTTTACTTCCAATTTAAACTTTCTCCATGCCATTAATAAGCGCATCCCATTTGTGATCAAGAGAAGTATTTATATACCTTAATAGGAATAGAGCCGGGAGGTATCATATTGCTAGGAGGTTTATCCCATTCACTGCAAAATAAACATATATCATTCAATATACAGTGTAGCTTAATGCGTTTATTATGTCACTGATAATAAGATTTGGTTATCAAAATGACATAAAGAAACTCAAAAGAACAAAATACCTCGAAATGAGAAAGAAAGAAAATTCATTTAAAAAAAAAATCCTTCATGGTATTACCTGCCAACATCATCGACGTGGGAAACACCCCAGTGAAGAACCCATTTTCCTGGAAGATTGCAACCTACCCTTAGCTCCCAGTTGCTTGAATGTTTCACTTGATCTAACCTTACGGTGATCTTTCCTTCCAGCTGCAAATTTCATTTTAATAATCCAAAAGTGTCACCAATATCAAAAACCGATATATTTTAAGTTTCCGATCAGACATTTAAAAATAATAAAAGTAACAATAATAACGAAAATATCCTTTTATGTCTTTCATGTTCTCGTCAAGACCTTTTTAAAAGTGTAAGCATCAGTCAAAGCAAAAGAAAAGAAAACCGGATGATCCCGAAGAAGGTGAGAAAAACAGAATCAACTGATTGATCTTATTCCAACTTCGCTTCCTTTTACATTTGTAAAATCCAGAAAACACAAATCTAACTTCCTTCAATATAAGCAATTTGTTTCGTTGGAGACCAAACAGTTCCTTGGAGCCGGAAAAGAAAAAGAAAATCTCATTTTCTGAGGTTCGATTTCTCTGGAAAATGCATCTCAAAATGGATTATGGAAAAAATAACTAACTCTGAGGATACTTTGATCATACTATTAAACAAATTAAAAAATATATTCAAAAACAATGAAAAAAGGAAAATAATATCATTCTGGAAACCGAACAAGCAACGATACTGGAAGTGGAAGACAAAGCTCAGACCATTTCAACAAGTTTCACAGGAAAAGTGTCCTTGAAAGAGATATTAGCGGATTGAAAGGGCTCCAAGATATCAGTATCGATCGATACAGTAGAGACGGAAATAGACGGAGGCATATGTCGTCGCCAGAAGTTGCTGAAGATTTTGGCATTGGAGAACACATCACTGTTGGAAGAATAGCAATTCACGAATCTAATGCTTCTGAATAATGGCTTAGATTTGGAACGACGACGAGGAATTTCCCGACGACGAATGTGGGAGACTGGCTTCAAGCCAACGGTCGACATGGTCGTTTCTGTTTCCTAAGAAATGTGAAGAAAGTTACAGAGATCGGCGAGCTTCGCTCCTTCAAATTTATAAGAGTGGATGAAAATTATTTATTAATTTTATTTACAATTGATTTGAATATTAATATTTTATCTCTTATCATTATTCATTTGGAAGAGGAAAAAACGATTAATATTTAATTTAATTAAAATAATAATACATTCACAATTGAAATAATGCTATAAGGTTATAACTTACAAGATCAATTTACCCATTGCAATTAGATAATTTCTTTTAGGAAAATTTTAATTTTATACTCTATTTCTATTTCTAATTTAAATTTAATTGTATGTAGCGCCAGAAAATTCGCTCCTATAGACGAGGAAATCGCCATTCCATCATAAATCTAGTAGATAATTTTTAGAATGGAATTCCCTTGTAATTGGTCAAATTGTCCTTATACAAATATTTTATTTTATTTTATTTCGTAAATTACCGGTAAGTCAATGAAAATTATTATTGGTTTGAATTAAAATTTAAAATAATTTTTCCATATGTTTCATAAGGAAGAGTTAAGAATATTTCCATGTGTAAATTAAAAATAAATAACTTAAAATTAGTAAAATAGCAATTTAAAGTAATTAAAATCAGCCATTAATAAATACAGTTTCTTGGGAAAGATATCATAAGGATAAGAAATGAAAAAATTGATATTTTTATGAGATGATTTTAAGAACAATTTGCTTATATTTTTATTGACAAAAAATGATCAAGAGAAAAAAAAAACTTGAGTACATTTTCATGCAAAAATGTGTAAGGATTGGTATATTGTCTTACATAAGACATTAGAAAGGATCAGTAAAGGAAAAAAAAAAAGAGCCTTTTATTAAATAAAATTAGATTAAGATCAAAGGAAAATAAAATCACTCAAAATTCCTAGAATCCATTATTAGCGAAAAAGGATCATAAAATTCTAAATTATCTCCGCATTCAAAAGACTTAAAAGAAAAATAAAATTGATAAGAAGAAGACAAAGAGAGCCCTATTAAAAATCCAATTACAGCATTACTTGTCAACCAACACTTAAAAAAAAGTACTCAAACCCTATTTTAACATAAAGTGTCATTCAAGCCCTATTTTAATATATATATATATATATATATATGAATGACTAGTTAAATGAAGTGTGTAGTTAGGGGTGTTTATGATGACCGATTACCCGATATACCCGCCTGAACCCAATTTTTTTTTACCTAGCTTGGGCCAAAAAAAAAGCTCGAAATGTGTGCATGTTTGGGCTGGGCAATGTGTGGGTAGGGCCATGCAATGGGCAACTCATGTAGTGTAGCCTGTTTAGCCTAGCCTTATTTTTTTTAATTATTATTTTTTTTATTTTAGAGTTCAGACTTATTGAGAGTGAGAGAGAATTGGTCACGATCACAATTAGTTTCTATAGTGCTAGTTCAGACCTTTTTTTTTTTAGTTTAGAGTTCAAACTCTGAAAAATATAAAATTATCTCCCACATGGCATGAGATGTATTAGCTATGCTAGTTTCTACAGTGGCTTTTGAGTCTACATTTAGTATTGGTGGATGTGTAGTTGATCAATATAAGAGCTCTCTATCTCCTAAAATGACGGAAGCATTGATTTGTGGGCAAAATTAGTTGTATAATGGGCAATCTCTCTCTAAGTTTGTTGATAAGCTTCAAGAGTTTGATAACTTTAATAAGATAGAAAATATCATTCAGCTTACAAGTAATATTTTTTTTCTAAAGTTTAATAATTCACGCATACACATGTACACCCTTTACTTTAGTTTTTATTTTAATATAATTTTTTTTTGTCTTCAAACGCAACACTTGGAGGGAAAAATGCAACTTTAGTGCCGATTGAAGTGTTTCTTTAGACGTAGTTTTTTTGCTTATTTTTCTATTAATTTTTTGCTAACTTTTCTATGATTTCTTGCTAATTTTTCGGCAGACTTATATATTATTGTTGTTAATTCTCTCATATTTTGGTTCCCATTGTTCTTTAAATTTTCATGTATGTTCTTACAATTTTTCTGTCTAGTTATGATATATTTTTTCTCTTTCATTTATGCAAGTTGGGAATTGGAAAGAAACTTTTTGTGAATTGGAGCCTACACTTTGAAATTATTATTTTTCATATGATGCTCCAAGCTTTTGTTATTTTGAATTATAGCTATTATTTTTGATTGAATTATGGATAATTTGATATTGTGTTAAGACTTGTGGTGATTTTAGATTTCAAATTCGATGTTAAATTATGGATAATTAGATGTTGTTACTATTATTGTGAATTTATGGTTTATGACTTTATGGATGCTATTTTGAGTTGATGTATAGCATTATTATTGTTAATTTGTGATAGTTTTTTTTTTTTTTTGGAAATGATGAGAAGGGTTGTGATTTTATGGGTAAGGCAATTATTTGATGGGCTGAACAGCCTAAAACTCTCCAACCAGTCCTGCCTAGTCCAAACTAATAGAATATTTTGCAGATAGAGCTGAGCATCAGACAAAATCTTGCCCAGCTCAGTCCTATTCATGTACACCTCTATGTGTAGTGGTAATGAATTTCACTTTTTGTGTAAAAATTTAGTTTTAAAATCAGTAAATTGTTTTTTCACAAATATTATACTTACGTACGTGAAAGCATAAGAATAATTTGAAAAAGTGCATCCAAACCTATGATTGTCAGAATCATTAAATTTGAAAGTTCCTTTCGTTTGGCTTGATGTTGAGGTGCCAAAAAGAGAAGAGCTAATATTTTAAAATGTGATTTTTTAAATGAAACTAATGGAAATTGTTTCATTAAAACAATTTAGTCTACATAAATATTTTTCATCTAAGCGGGTTGCCTTTCCATCACTAAGATATTGAGCTTTGCTTTGGCCTGCAGGTTTCTCAAGATGAAGAATATCAAGGTCACTCAAAAAACAAAAAGATAAAAAAATAATGGATTATATGAATAGGTCCCATAAAAAAAAATTATTTACAAATGTGTGTCGCAAAATTCAAAAATTAAAATTAAATTCTTTAAAACTTGAGTGTAATTTGAGGTTGGGCATAAAAATAATACTACTTTTATTAATTTAGCTTTCATTTACAACAACAACCTCATATTTTATAAGTAAAAATTCATAATTTAAAAGTTAAATTTCTTATTTAATACTTGACATAATATGAAATCTCCATAAAGTTAATTATGCTTACCTAAGGCTATAATTATATAATGAATCATGAATTTTACATCCCAATTGATTATTATAGCTTTAAGTATGCATAATTAACTCTACAGAGACTCACTATTTGACAAGTGTTGAATAAAAAATTTAACTTGTAAATTATGAATGTTTACTTGTAGATTACAAAATTACAACTGTAAGTAAAAGTTAGAATAACTCACCAGTATTTAGGATATTATTAGTGATCAATACCTCCAATCAAAAATTAAATTTCTCACTCAAAAAGGGGATAGAACTAAAGCTAAATGGCTCCCCTCCCAAGGAAGGATGGGTTAGATTAGACACTGATGGCTCCTTTAATTTTATTAGTACAGCTTCTTATGACGATCTCATATAGAACAATCAAGGCAACTGGATTAAAGGTTTCTCCAAATATCTTGAATACCACTCAAGTACAGCTACTGAACTTATAGGCATCTTAGAAAGACTTACTATCCGTTGGGCTAAAAAGTTTAATAAAGTTAATGTCTACTCTAACTCAACTGAAACTCTATCATTAATCCGCAATAAGTTATCTACCAATCATCCTCTTTCTACCACTATCAACAATAACAAAGATCTTATTATGCGAGATTTGATTATCACCTTTGATTACATTTTTAGAGAAGCAAACACTTGCATTGACTGGTTGTCCCACCAAGCCTCTAGCGATAATTTCAATGTGCTTATTTTTGACACTAAACCCCTAGGTTGTAGGGACTTTTTGTACGTTAACATGATTTAACATGTCAGTTAACACAGTCTTTCCATAGCCTACCATTCAAAGAAAAAAGTCAAATTAACTATTAAGAAAAAATTGCATATAGGTCCTCTAGAATAAGTTTGTTTAGAAATTAGTCCTACAAAATTTTAAAACAAAAGCCACATTTCTTAAGACTTGAGTGTAATTTAAAATTATAATATCCTTACTTTTAACCATAAAATATATAAAATTACAATTGTAAAACATTAAAGTAATGGCAGGAAATTACTTATATTGTAGTTATATACAATTAGTATTAAACTTATAACACATAATCAATTTAACTATTAAATATGTGACATTACAATTATAAAAAGTTAAAGTGATAATTATAAATTACTAATAAAATATTTATAAATTACTTACTTGATATATATTTTAATTGGAGCATTAATGTTTATACACTTCAATTTTAAATTACATTAAAGCCATAAAAGACCTTGATGTAATTTTCTAATTTCACAAGACTTATTTATCCAATCTCCATTTAATATTATAAGACATTTTTTTTAATTTGAAGTATCATGTTAGAAATACAAGATATATTTTAGTCTTTAAAAACATACAATAAATATTTTGATTTAAATTAAATTTCAATTTTAATGAATTTTTAATTTTTATATTTACAATAATTTGTATAAATATATTAATTTATTTTAAACTAGTTCAAACCTAGCATACACCAATAATTCACCCGCCCAATTTTCAATATTTTATTGTCTTTTTCAATTAGGACTACTCATGAATTCAGATTCCTTGGATTACATCTTTTGTGCAATATGCATCTTTATTTGACACAGCTACATATTTCAAGAATCAAACTCAATTTCAAAATAATCTGATTCAAACTCTCAACCAATTAAACCAAGTATCCCTCAGTATGATATATCTTTTATATAACAGGGAAATATAAAAAATATTATAAAACTGTTAATTAAATGGACTTCAGCATCGTACAATAAAGGCACGGCAGACAATCCATATCCGTCTACCAATACATTGAATAAAATTGGTCAAACTTTTTAATATATGTTCAAATTGTGTGAAATGCCTAGGCTATCGATTAAGCATTAGACGTTTAGTACAACAAATTATCCTCAAACAAATGGGCAAAATTGGCCTGAGACACATGTTCGGTGCTTATGTCTTAGAGATTAAGGAAACTAGGATACGCGGAAATGCCGCCACTCCTTACTATTTAATCCCAAAATAATTCAACAAAAGAGACAGTAATTGTCAATTAACAATGATTTGCCAGAAGAAAGGAAATTTTAATTGATTGCAACATCTAAAATCTCACAATGAGTCAAAAATTAAAGTCGCAAAAAAAAAAAGGCCCCAAAAATAAAACCCAAATCACAACAATAGACAACCCAAGTAAAAGGCCTAGCCCAATTTTAGGAAACCTCCCCAGCATGTGTAAAACGTAAAAATTAATTGAACCCCTAAAAAAATGTTCACCTTTAATGCCCGGCTATATATTAGACACACGGGCAATTAAAATTATATATAACATACAAAAACCATTACAATGCCCTAAAAATGCTTGGCCTTTTTTTTTTTTGGTCAAATAAAAAACCTTGGCTTTATATTATATTATGTTACCCATCTGGATCAGAAAGCAAAAACCATTACAAAAAGCACATGAAAAGTTCGCAACTTTGTTCATGAATCTACCTACAATCAATCGAGTGAAACTTTTACCTGGATGGATGAATCTGTCAAGATAATATCTCTCTCATTTTCAGCCTTTGGATGATCTAAACTATCCAATTTTATCCTTACATACAGTGGTTTCATGAAAATGAGATCCCTCAAGTCCCCTTTAGATTTTGATAAAAATTGACTGCATAGATCTTTCTCCATCTTCAAGCATCTCCCAGAGCTCATGATATCCAGTATCCTTCCAGCATGAATCTCAGGGCTTTCTTCTTGTGAGTTTGGGTCTTTTTTAAGTTTCAAATACAGCACTGTATAAATAATAACCTGTGTAAAAGGAGATATATTAGCATTGAAGTCTGTCTTTCTTTTTTCTTTTTCTTTTTATTTTTTTTTTGGGTTGGTTGATAACCACCATTATCAAGGTTTGTCAATATGTGTAGAAGACTGCTAAAATAAAAGGCACTCCATAAAAAAAATCATAGTACTCCCAAGACTGCAAATTCTAGTTAAATTTTAATAAAAGAAAATGCAGCAAGTTTAAAATCTTACTAATCTGTAAACATCTGTAATAGATAGCGATAGCGACATATGAAATGATAAAATGAAGTCACTCAGTTAACAGGAAGGCATAGGTTTAACAACTTTTATAACCCTTGCTCTGAGACAGGCAACATGATCCCCACAGTATTATGCTTCTAATAAAAGCATAAACAATTGCATGACAATAGAGATCACAAAACTCATTTAGAAATATTTCAGGCCAAGAAAAAATACTTCGAAATACACTCTCCCTGTCAAATCAGAGACTCCCAGCTCCCAAGTGTTAACAAAATAGTTATACTTGCGACACAATGATTATCAAGCTGTGGGCAGAGGTAACTGGTCTTGCATTAGACAACCAAAACCAATTCCAGATAAAGTTAGACATGCATAAATTTAAAAAGTGTACACAAATCCCATAAATGAATCTCAGAGGTAAGTAGCAGTCAGATGGACAATATAAATCTAATAGTAGTATTCATAAATCAGACTTCAATTGAATGTTAACTGCCTTATCTATGTCTCGTTTAATACCAGTGCTTTCCTAGCAGAATCGGCATAATGAATAGAAAGAGGGGTTTTTTTTTTTTTTATTAAAAAAAAAAAATCATTGCAATCTTCCTTTGCTGCTTCAAAAATAATATTTATACCTCACTCGTTCCAGGACTAGTATTGACATTGCAGGTGATGCAAATTTTCTTATCTTCCACCATTAAATTGTTATTCAGATTATCATCTGGAACAGCTTGTTCTGACTCAGGTTTAGGAGAGGCAAGATCATCCAATTCATCGTACCATTGTTGTGCAACGCCGACCTGCACCCAGGAACTGATTTGATAAGCAACTGCAAATACAGAACAAGACAACTTCAGCAAAGACTGTCCCTCTTCCATCCTCAAGAACCTTATCTACCGATCCTGGCACATCCTCTATTGCTGAGACTTCAATAGCTGCTCCTCTTGCCTGACGCCAGATACAGGCCTCATCCAGTGGTTGTACTAGCTCAGTGTCCTGAGGAACATCCACGATTAACAGCATGTGAATTTTACCTGCCACATTGAAGAAAGTTCAACGCCATCAAAGTCAATTAAGAAAAAACAGTATGTTTGTGTTGCATCATTACTGCCTTTTTTTTTTTTTTTTTTGCTGCAAATACAAGCGGAATGACATAAAAGAGAGAGAACAGCCTATCGAGTAATCCTATATCCTAAAATAAAGTGATGATCAGAGCATCACAGGTGATAAAGGACTAAAATCAGAATTATGTCATCACAAAAAAATTCTTGATGATTCATGGTAGAATGTTTAAAATCAAAGCCAGTTGTACAATATAAAATGACCTGGTAGCAACTGGAAACACTGCAAATGATCAATTGGTACATCTGAAAGTCCATTTGTGCTGTCAATCAGTAAAGTGTTAGACAAGTTAGAATGTTTCATATGATTTAAATCTTGCTTGAAAAAAAAAATTAACCAAAATAATTTTGAGACAAATAACTTACGTAGCATAAAATGTCTCCGAGGGAGGCATCAACCAACAAGGTAATCCAAGTATCCCTAAATTGGAAAACTGGAATTTTGAACAAACCCCAGATTCTCTGTCAACTTTCAAAATCCTCTGTCCAACTAGAGACAAAAAATTAGGCGGTAAACACAAACCATAGAAAGAAGACAATGAAGATCAGAAAGTACTAAAACCCCCAGGAGGCGCATGTGGAAAAAACAAAATACCTGTATCACTGATGAAAATTTGATTCTGCAGGGTCGTCAGTGAAGATAAAAGACCAGAATGAGGGAGGCCCTCCACAGAATAGGCATATTCAATTTGCTGTTGAAACCCATCATAGGCTAGATGATCTAAAAGGGATAATTTCTTTGACATCTGCTTTCTGCATATCTCATAAATTTCAGGAGAACCTTTTTCAATGCAAAATATTTCAAGAATTAATTCATCAGTTGCAACCAGATACACAATGGCTTCCATTATTGACCATAGAACCACTAATAAATTAAACCTTCAAGAACTTTGTCAATCTTTGCTGAAGCCAAATCCATGATCCCTGCAACTTGGAACCTGCAAATAAGACCGAAAAATAATTACATAACCATTATATTAAATTAAGACAAGAAAATAGTAAGAACTACACAATGTTAGCGTCAGCATCTATTATCTACCTTATCATATAAGACCACTTGATGATAAAGAAAACGGAAAAGGAAGCAAAAGAGAAATGCCTAAAAATTTCAAATATTATGAAACAAGGGACATTCAAGTACTATCCATGAAATAAAAGCATCAAGTTCTTTCACCTGCGGTCTAGGATGAAGAGAGTATCATCAACTGATTTCAACAGATGCCATGGTAAATATGGTGTTTTAGAACCAAACACATCTGATGTTTCATCAACATTGTTCTCTGCATTGCTTTCTAAACCCAGCTTATTCATGATCCAAGTCCATATAGGCACATTGCTCTTGCAAGAGGCACTTATAGGATAAAGAGTCTCCACTGATCGTGCTTGCATATCAGCTTTCCTGATAGCATGGTTCTTAAAAGATGGGAATCAGAAGAAATGAAAAGGTTAAGTAACAACTCCATAAAATGACTAAGCCACTACGATTTATGAAGTCAAAACCCAACCCAAAAATATAAAGAAGAAAAGCTATAAAAGAATGAAGATGAAATATAGCTAGGAGAAGAAGTGCAGGAACAGGTATTCTTCCTCTCTTTCACCCTTGTAATCCACTAATGTTGGGAAAAACTAAGAAATTCACCACAGAATGATGTCTGATATAAGCTTGGATAGATGACAAATATAAGTGTAGTTAACAATATGTATGGACCCCTTTGAATGTTGCAGTATATCTAACTTAAAGGCGTTCCCCATGTTAACTCTATTAGTTTATCCTTGAAGACACTCCTTTATTAAGGAATATGCTTCACTATAAGCAATTAGGTGCTAACAACACAATATAATATTCATTAACTTTTGGGCCTTAATTCTATCCAACATCCTTCACTTGGAAACCAGATTGAAGATACCACTCTTATAACCAAAGGTTAAGTTTATTCTCCTAGAAGAAAACGCAATATAATGTCTTGTGTAAAGCCATCAGAAGCAGCCCAATCCCAACATCAGATAGCAGCCTCAATAGAAATTTAGAATCAGAAAGAAACACTAATACGAAATGACAACAGATTGATGTTTATAAAATAGCATCAAATATGATAAATATAGATTCAAATCTAATCATGTACATTAGCAACTCTCAACAGCAAAATTGATACCTCGGAATCTACAAAATATAAGCAGTCCTCAGCAGCATGGTAAAAAGAACCTGCAGGTCGCCTTAATTTAGCAAATTCAAAATCTCCATCCTCAAATCCTGGGGAAGAGCCAATCTGAAAGAGACAATAAAACTGTAACTCCCAACTGCTGCTCCTTCACTTTTATAGAGACAAGAACTTTAAAAAAAACAATTCACCCCAAATTCTTAATGCTAGGGGAAGGCCAGAGAATAATATTGTTAATTGTTAACAATTTGATACCTATAAAAACACTATGATAAATTATTTTTAAAAAAAAAAAGATAAAATGACACTCGTTCCTGATAACAGGGAAAAAGCTGAATTTGCAGAATTTAAAGTAGGTCTAAGCTGGGTTTCTCTTATATATGGACAAAAAGAGGTCTTTATGGAACAAAGTTTAGGAAAAGTCATTAGTAAGGACCAGGAACTTAAATAATTATTTCCAGAGACCTTGTGTTTCTTATTTATCTTCAAGGACCAGAAAACCTAAAACAAACATGAGCTGATCAAAATACCTTATCAAGCTTACCTCTCCAATTCTCTATCTTAATTATCTTTCCACTTTCATTACTCTCAACTCTCCCTCAATTCATATGCCATTTCTTGATTGGGGCGTTGTCATCTTCATCATATATCTAAAATGTGTTATATATTTGATGGGCACCCAAGGCACCCTCCCTGAAAAACTATTCAGATGGGAGAACCAACCCACTTGAGTATCATAAAGCATCTCATATTACTCAATGTCAGACTTATGCATCCTATGCTACTGTCTCCATCAAATTGGCCCCCTTTGGAGAGCCAACATCCTAACGGCTAAAATTTGGACACTTCGTTTGGCTTCCTAGCCTGTCAACACTTACAATGATCAAAATCATTTGTAAGTAGCCTTTTTCAAAACTGTCAACTACTATTTGTGATGCCAATTAGCAGGCCACTAAAACCTCCCAAAAAAGCCAGCTAAAGAGGGGGGAGAACTAACCCACTTACCTACCCTCAATGTTCAGGCATCTCACACTACCTTAGTCTCCATCAATATCTCTTTCATTTTTCACTAGGCCTTCTTTCGGTGATTATGATGGAATTAATATCATAATAACAGAGTATGTAACATGGTATATATTTATAGTTCACATCAAGCCTAGCTTGCATGGTTCTCCAGTTCCCTAGCTATTTAGACAACTTGACCCCTTTAACAATCAAATTTCACATGGACGGAAATATACAAGACTTCATATCCAGCCAAGAACCCAAACTTTTGAGAAAGTAGAGAGCTAGAGTTAGGGAGAAAGGGAGGGGGCCAAATGAAATATATTATTAAAAGACTCGATTTGTATAACACTAAGTCCTAGCCTTATTATTCTAATAACATAGCTTTTATTATGGTGCACATCAAGTAGCCAAGTTATAAACCTAAGGCTTTTTTCATATTCCTTTTAACTCTGCCCCTCAAGCAGAAACTTATGAAGACTGCAGATGATCATAAATAAATCCCCTCTGAAAAGAACAATAAAAAATAACCAACTCAAGAACTCAACCTTACAAGAACATCAGCAACTACTACCATAATCACAAAGACAGTTGTACACTGGGTAGTTAGGTACTTACAAGTAATTATCATTTTCGTAACCTATTAAGACTTCCATTCATTCTTAATAGCTCCTAAAAATGGAAACTATTCTCTTAACAGTATAAACATGAATAAACAACGTCAACAAGGTGCATAAGAACATGGGCCTATGTAGCCAGAAGCCACGTCTGTTCATCCACTAGACAACATAGAAATATGGGCTAGAAAAGACCCGTAATCAAAATGCATCTTGTACTAAACCAATTTCAATAATTTGTATACATACGCAATCCAAAATCTCTCCATTGCCATCAGATACAATAATCCTATGATGATTGCAGTCAGAAAGGAAGAGGCGGTCTCCACTTTCATCTGCAGAGATGCAACCTGTAAATATGAAATTGGTCAAATTACTTTTAATTACCCAATAAGTATAATGAAAAATTTGTTACAGGCATTGCGATCTTCTAATAAGTAACACCAATCCAATGGTTTGAATTCTCAATGGCCCTCAAGTTTTCAAGATTATGAAAATAAATTCCTCATTTGGTTACCTTTTTTCTCAAGTCCTCTTAACTAGTACTATCCATTCAATACCAGTCCTCTTAATTAGTACTATCCATTCAATACTGATCTCATGCTTCTTCTCTGACATATACATTGCACTTTAAACCAGAATATAAAGGTCCAAGAAAATCAAATTTAATTATTTTTCCATAGCAAGGGAAAGGGGAGAGAGAAAAGAAAAGGCAGATGCAATTTCAGCTCCACAGGGGAATGAAATTTGTAGTATTGAAAAATTGATGATACTCAGCTGATAGATCAATAAAACCAGTTACCAACAATAAATGTCAAGACTCAAAAATAACAGGTTCAAATATTCATCATTCTCCTATATCTTTCTTTGCCAGTCCTACTGTTCCTGAAATGTTTATTTCTTCAGAAATCTAGGTAATTATTGGAATTACTTTTGGTTTCCCTCGATTAAATGGAAGTGTCAAGGGTAGGGAATTCCATAGCTCAACCCTCAAACAGTATCTACATGATAAACTGTATGCCTTCCAAACCTTCACCTTTTAGATGATACAGATAACATTACAAGAACTCGCCAGGAAATAAGCTAACAGATCTCTCATCACATCCATGCCATAAAAGGTGTTTAGCCATGTCACTTATATTCACAACAATGGAGAAAAACTTGAACAGAGAGCCTTCAAATGTACTTGTAGTGCAAACCCTTACTCAAAAGTTGTCATTACTATTCACCAACTATGAAGAAAACTTTGTTCCTATGAGTGCAACATTTGTAGAGGATCCACTATATTATCCAAACTCACATTTAGGTGGAGAGGGATATGGAATGGGACCTTTTGGGGCCCAGATAACATCACCATTTATCGCTTCCCAACCCACTAATACCAGTTCCAAACAAAAATTCCACCATCCCTGAAACTAAATATATCCCTACCTACCATCGACAAATTGAAGACCACACTGAAACAGAGGTAGCAAAATTAACCTAGGGACAAGGAACTTCTCACCCATTCAAGAACACCAAGAGGGCCCACTCAGCAGCAAAAAGCTGAAAGAGAAACCTTGGAAATGCAAGACCGAGCAGCCCTAAAACTAAGCATATCCCTATCTACCTGAGACAAATTGAAGCACACTGAACTGGGGTGGAAAATCAACCTAAGGAACAGGAACTTCTCACTTATTCAAGAAGAACAAGAGGGCACACTCGACAGTGAGAAGCTTAAGAGAGAACCTCAATATTTCCGGGCAAAATCAAGATTATGCTGCTCCTACTCCCATTCTAAGGAACTTAGTTTCCCTATTACACAAGGAAAGGGCAAGATATCACACATGACACTATAAGCAATTTTCTTATGAAAAATTGCCCTATTTGAAAGGTATTGTAGCAACTATTGCTAATGAGAAGTCACAAAACTTCCAATAGGCTGTTTTCATATCCTAGATGGAAGGAGGCTATTAATGAGAAGTTAAGGGCCACTGGAGAAGAATCAAACATGGAAGATAACAAAAGCACAGAACTACCTAGAGGGAAGATCACAATTAAGCCTTAATGAGTGTTTACTATTAAGTAAAATTTGAATGGAAATATATGCAAATAATAACCTGATTGGTGGACAAAAGATCCATCTGAACCTAAGGAAATGACTATTGCAAGGCATTTTCCCCCATAACCAGCCATACACTAAAGTTAATTCTCTAGCTTGCTGCAAATTTTAGACTGGCCACTTCAATTGGATATAAAAATGCATTCCCCAGCGAGATTTAGAGGAAGAGGTATATATGGAGATTCCACAAGGTTTTCAAGAACATGGCAAACCCACCAAATTCCATAGACCCTACAAATATTTGCATAGGCTAAAACAAGCACCCAAAGTATGGATCAAGAGATTTGCAAAAGTAGCAAAACAATTGGTAACTTTGCCTAACTGGCAGACTTTTAAAGCACATAGTGGTAAGATTTCCATCCTCATAGTCTTATGTTGATGATATGATAATGGCAAGTGATGACATTCCATCCCAATAGTTCAGTAATTAAAAGAGTTGAATATTACAATCCAACCTCCCATGGAGGAAGGATATGACAATATTGTCACAATAGAAATTGTGGAAAACATGATTACGTATAGGCTTGTGTGATTAAGTATAGGCTTGTCGTTTGAGGTCACATGACAATATGTTTCCTTCAATTGTGACAATATTGGTCACTATTGAAGGAAAAATGGTAGAAAATTATTTGAGGTGGTTCAGACATATACAAAAAAGACCATGAGAGGCACCTGTGAGGAGAGTGGAACAGATAACTTTTAGCCCTATTAAGAAAGATAGAGGAAGACCAAAGAGAACACTTTGGAGGTTGTTGAACGAGACCTTTAATTAACAATATTTCTAAAAACTTAATAAATAATAGAGCACAATGGCATCATATATCCATATAACCACCCTATCTAGTGGGATAAAGCGTATTGTTGTGGTTTGTTGTAGTGATTAAGTATAGGTTAAAATTGGAGATAAGAATTTCTGAGAATCAATTTGGCTTCATGCTAAGCAGGGCAACTACAGAAACAATTTATCTGCTAAGGAGATTAATGGAAAAGCATTGATGCAAAGATAAAGTTTACATATGGTTTTTCATTGATTTGGAAAAAAACTATGATTGTGTACCTAAAAAGTACTTTGAAAAGCCTTGGAAAAGAAAGGTGTCCAGGTTGCTTATATTGAGCTATACAAGATATGTATAAGGGGACAACTAGTATAAGAACGTCTAATAGTGAAATAAAGATTTTCCTATAAAGATTAGATTACATCAAGGATTATCTTTGAGTCATAGTTATTTGACCTGATCTAAATATTTTGACAAAACATATTCAAAAGGATATCCCCAAATATATGCTTTTTGCGGATGATATATTTTTATTACGAAGACGAGAGAAGAGAGATTAATTGCAAACTTAAGTTATGTAGAGGATATTAGAGCCGAAAAGTTTTCGCCCAAATAGGACTATCAAAGCAAAATGAAATATCTACCTTGTAAATTTTTTCAGTCACTAATATTTAGAAGTAACATTGAGAGATCATATTATATCTAAGTAAAAAAGTTTAGATATCTACGAGCTATTATTCAACACGATGGGAAAATTAATAGGGATGTTACACATAGGACACAAGCTAAGTAGCTTAACTGGAGAAATGCTGAAAGTTATTTGTGATCAAAAATATCTAATAAATTTAAAGGGAAGTTTTGTCAAACTATTATAAGACCAACTATGTTTATATGATAGTGAATGTTGGACTTTTAAGAGACAATAGGAACATAAAATTAGAGTAGCATATATAAGAATATTGAGATTGATGTGCAAGCATACACATAAAGATAAAATTCGAAATGAACATTTGAGAAAAAGCAGGTGTAGCATCTATTGAGAGAAAAATGGTAGAAATTGTATGAAATGGTTTGGACATGTACAAAGAAGATTGAGGGAGGCATCGGTGAGGAGAGTAGAACGGCTAAATTTTGAGCCCCATAAAGAAGGGTAGAGGAAAGCCAAAGAAACACTTATGAAATATTGATGAAGACCTCTTAGTTAAAAACATTCCTAAAAGCTTAGTAAATGATAAAGCACAATGGCAATCGTGCAATACATGTAATTGATCTCATCTAATGGAATAATGCTTGTTGTTGTTGTTGGTTGTTGTTGTAGGCAAGGTAGGTTCTTCATCTCAGTGACACTAGTGACACAGTTCTGAAGTTCAGGAACTAGAGGCCAATTGTTTTCTAAATCTGTGATATGGTGTGGGTAGCTCCAAAATAAACAGGTCTACGAGAATTTCAGAGAACAGTGAATTTTCCTTGCTGCCACAAAATCTTGCTCTAGGCTAACCATCAAGGTTTTGAGGAAAACAAGGACACAAGGCTTGGTGATTACGAATTTGTGAACATTTTTCCAGCATTCAGTTCTCATGGTGATGCAATGCATTTAACATTTTAAAAGAAATCCCAGTCACTGCTAGCCTGCTTGGCTATTTCCTATGGCTGGCAGACATTCCCATGCGGCATTTTGAGAGAAGCAAAAAAATGCAAATATAGTTGCTTTAGGAAAACATCCGTTTGAAAGGCTTTGAATGGATGCACAAGCAGGCACTACACCTACAAAATTGAGAAGTTGGCTTTCTTGTGGATCAAAGTTCATTCAGGTTGAGGTTTCTTTGAAAGATATACAAGGATTATGCAGCCCTTTTGAGCTCATGTAGTTTGTTGATATTATTTTAATGTGTTCTGATTTAGTGCTGTCCTATTATACTTTGT